>NC_029790.2:33697150-33705729 GCF_000816755.2 Arachis ipaensis
AGAATAGTTAACTTAATTAGCAAATTATCTTTTTAAATTTAAATTATTAATATAAAATATAACAAATAAAAAATTAGAATTTATTGTTTGATTGATAAATAATACAATATTCCTTATTTAATTTTAACGTGTTTAAAGATAAATCTTCTAAATACTAATAATAGTGTAATTAATTATGGCCTGTTCGGCACATTGAAAGGTTGATGCAGATGGGAACAACTGAACAAGCAAGCTAGCAATTATTTTTTGTATCTATCCCAGCAAACCTGTTAAATCAGTTTTAGATCTTTCCCAAAAATTACTTTTTTCTACTTCTTATTCTTCCTTAGCAACTTCTCCAAGATTGTTCTATACTGCAAACGCGCCGCGTGTATATATGAATTATCAATTATGGACAATTCTATAAAGAAGCTTTTGCATGAAAAGAATGAAAAAAAAAATGTATAATCAATTTAAAAAAATTAATAAAAATAAAATAACATATTTTTAAATAAATATTTAATTATTCATAATTTTTTTTTATTTTTTAACAATTTTTTCTCTTCAAAGTAGTTAACTACGTGAATTATGTAGTTATCAGACTCTATAAATGAATACATGTATCATGAGCTCTATTATTTGAATAACTCATCATATTCGGACAATATATCTACCACATGTCTTAGTTATTGCATAATACAAACAGCTTCATATTTATATCCAAAACCCCGTCATTTGTATCTGATATATATACATGTCTACGCACATGTTATGCTCAAAACATTTATGATGGAGATTTTCAATATATATACTCCAAAAACGTTAATTACTACATAAATAATGTAAAATCATACTTCTTATTATATAAAAATATATTATGCATATAAGTAAAATATATCAAATATTTAACAAAATGATTTAGAAAATAATTTTGGACTGGACTGAACTGGTTAATTCGACCAAAAAAAATTAAATATTAGTTGGTTCGACAAAAAAAATCAGGAACAAAATTTTTAACCAATCTGATCTAATTTTATGATCGTTTAAAAAAGGAAATCGGTCAAAATCGGTGTGTACATGAACGGATCTAAAAGAGAGTGAGTAGTGATCTTGTCCTTCAAAATTTTAAAAAATTATACTTATATATGAGATATGAGTTTAAAGAAATAAAAAAATANNNNAACTATTCAATACAATATAATATGTGTTAATATTTTAATTATTATTTTAACATAAAAATATATTTATGTAAGAAGAAGAAAAACCGAAGCAACACATGTTTTTAGAGTTATTTAAATGAAATTTGATTAAATTTCATCTAAAGTATTTATTTATTTATTTGCATTGGGCATGTTACCTCCGTGTGAACGTACACAGCACATACAGACCCCACTACATTAATTTCCAATCTAAACGCAACTCTCCTTGTTACTTCACCCTTAGCTCCTATAAATTACTCAAACCATATACTCCACCCTTCTTACTCCAAATATATCAACAAAGCCTCAAATTAATTAAATCAGATAATATAATGTCATGTATGGAGCAGAAGAGGTCCTCTTGTAATTTCTTCACCTCCTGTTTCTTTCTATTTCTCATCCTCACTCTCCCTTATTCCTCAACTGCAGGTTTTTTTCTTATTACAATACTACTACGACCCAACATATAATATATTTTAAATTGATTAAATTTGTTTGATGGTGTTGTGAAATTGTTAAGTATCAGGGGGATGGCGATCAGAAGTAGCATTGGACTCCTCAAAAGAGATGTATGAGATTGATTATAGAGGTCCTGAAACGCACTCGTCTGTTCCTACCCCACCACATCATTCTCATGCTAACCCTCCTCATTCATCACCTCATCCTCAACGACCTTCAAATCATGTTAATCATGGAACATAAGGCATGTATTGTGTCTTCCATACATCTTTATCTTTCAAAACCATGCCCTTTTCTTTTTTATTGATTACATTAAAGCTAATAAGGGATAATTAAGCAATGTATCCTACAAATGAGGTATTCAACTTCTAAGTGACTTAAATTATAATAAGATGATTAATTACGAGCGGATACTTGCGTACGTATAAAGTTAATATCTAAAAAATCGTTCTTTAGCATCTGAAATCTATTACTTCATTATCAATTATGACTATGGATAAATATGACAAGGTAACAAAAATTATTAGTGCATAATTAACTAGCCAACATAAATTTTAGATTTACAAATTTTTAACTTTTGAATATACAATTTTTTATTAACTAACTATTGAGGTGGTTAATTTTAAAGTTCATAAAACAGCAAGTCCTACAACAATTTCTCTTTCATAATAATAGAGCACACATCACATGATCTAAAGAACATATTGCGATTATGATGACTTCATCACACTATAATTTTTCACTTGGATGTTAATTCCTTTTTTTTTTTTTCTTTTTGCCTTCTCATGTTTAACTATTATTATATTAATCAATAATTTTTGTTGTCAATGTTTCTGTGCTGTAGGGTAAGAAAATCCAAAGATACAAAAGCATGCTTTACCAGGCCATGATTTTTGGTTTTCCTAGTGATGATATGATGAAGGTAAAGATTAAGTAGTTGTGACTCATCAACATCTTGTATCGTGCTTTATTTGCGTGTAAAAGTTATTATGTAAGGGAGAAAAATCTGTGTATATTTTTGAAAGTGTGTGGTGATGCAGCAAAGAAAGAAAACCGCATATATGGTATTTTCGAGTAGTCAATATACACTTGTAACTTTCAATAGACATGTTCCCTTGTGGATATGATGATGTAGAAAACCAGAATTTGTTGCCATCATTAGTGCTTCTTTCAAGTTCCAACAAATTAAATGCGAAGGTTAGATTGGTTACCTCTTTCTAATTATAGAAGTTACTGCAACTAACGACGACCCAGAACTTGAATTCTGCAGTGGAGAAGCTCAGAAAGAGTGATACGAATTTTGCAGAAAAGAGGAATGAGAATGCTCATGTGGAGAGAGAAATCTTTTGTGAAAAAAATCATAATTTTTTGAAAAATGATCAAATGTGCTAAGTGGCTAAAGAATTTTAATATGGAATTTAGAGGTGAGCTTTACCTGAAAATGGAGACTTTTGATGTATATACAGGTGGGTGGACGTTGTAGTGGTACAGGCACAATATGCAGATAATGTGATTGGACACTTGTCCAAATCTCATGCAACACGGATGCTGCGTGTTGCCATGTGTTGCCAATCCGTTCAACACGCATAATGCGTGATTCATACGTGTCACCAATGGCACGCAACGCGTAACCTGCGTGCTATACACGTGGCAAACGCTAATTGGATGGCGTTGTAACACGTGACTTGCGAAATGAGTCCTCTGCCTATAAAAACCAGAATTCGTAACCATTTTTCTTCATTGTGAGAGAAGTGTTTTTCTCCAGGATCAGTACGATGGAGGGCACTGCAAATATAGCGGTTTACCACAACAGTGAGATAGTATTACATATGAGGGGGTGAACTTTTCGTGCGAGAATATGTTTTCTTTTGTGGCTCCGTGCACTATAACGTTCGCAGAACTATAGTACGGACTCTGTCAAAGCAGAGACTGATACTTTAAAGAGAGTGACCAACATTCTTTACAGGAGTCCGATTGTCGTATTTGGCGGCCTGATACAGTTTGAGGTTATGCCAATCATCAACGAAACAAGTATTCAGTGGATGTTTCATATTCACCAATAAACTTAGGTGCAACACCCAAGGATTGAGTTATACGTTGAGTTTTAGCATATAGCTGCAGATGAGGTTCAACATGACACAGATGTGCAAGATGACAGAGCTGAGGCGTTCTTGGAAATGAACAATGTTAGCGATGAAGAGTTCGAAGCTACTTATATTACGAAGCCGATGATAAGGACGAGGACGGCTATGGGGGAGGTGAGGCAGTGCTCAAAACTTTAGTGGCTCCAGCTGCAGTTAGTCAACCAATGGACGTTCCACCTTTCACGCGTAGCTTGTATCTTAACGCCATGCATGCACCAAAATTTTTCGAATATGCAAACATAGGTATGTGAGCAGTTGGTAGTATGTTCACTTGATTTTGTTTTAGCAGATTTATGAGTGATAAATTTGTTTTCTTGTAGGTGTTACTGATCCTGAGGATGGAGTGTTTAGAATCAAAATGGAATACGCTTCAAAAAAATCAGTCGTTGCAACAATTCGGAGTTACACTATCTCCAGAGGAGTCGATTATACTTTGTTTATGAATTCGAGTCATAGACGTTCTTTGCAAAGTGCAAGACTTATGGACGTGGGTGCGACTGGGTTATCCGAGCTAGCTTGATACAGAAAAAAGCATGTTGAGAGATTCAGAGATACAACGGGAGGCACACTGTGTTCCATGGGAACGATCTCACAGGATCACTCCAAGTTAGACTCAGACACGATTGCTGAGGCTATGAAGCCATTGGTTGAATATGACCCAACCATAAAGGTTAAATCTATGATGGCTCGACTGCCCATGATCCGAGCTGTTGTGCTGAGAGAGATTTGGGTGATGATAAGAAAATAGCTGAAACACTGCATAAGGTTGTGCTGGCTGCTGGGGGTGGATACTGTGGTGGCTGCTCGGTGGATACTGGGGTGGCTGCTGCGGTGGCTGCTGGGGTAGTGGATGCTGAGGAATGATATTCGACAGCCTAAGGTACATCCCGTATGCTCCAATGTACCAACTCCGGTAATCGGCAGACGGAGTGAAGTCGATAATTAGTTGCAGACCCCGATCTCGCAAACGACTGTTGCAGCGGTTACCCATTGTTGTATCCATTCGTCATGAATCTCGCGCCAGTCATGGTGCTGAACTCCCGGAAGAGTATAGCAATGCGTGTCAACTGGTATGGCTTGTGTTGCCAGAGGGGGAGATTGTGCATATCCGTACTGGCGAACCACTCAGTCCGCAGGAACTGCTCACTTGGGGCTCGCTGCCAAGTATCGCGAGGCTTTGGGTGACCAAGAATTCATGACTGCTATCGGTCCAACCAGTCACAACCTCTCCGTCAATCGGTAGGTCGAATATGTGTAACACGTCCTCAAGTGTCACTGTAATCTCACCCACTACCATTACAAACGTATGTGTCTCCGGCTGCCACCTTTCAACAAAAGCAGCTAGCATCGCGAAATATCCTCTGATCACTCCAACTCTCGAGAGCTGGTAGAATCCGATAGTTCGTAAGACTTGGTCAACATCCGAATGCCATGTCTATGGCTGATCAAGCTTACAGGACAGAAGATTCCTATTAATCTGATAAAGTTCAACCACAAAAAAATTAATTTAATAAATAACAAAAAAATAAATTAATAACAGAAAATAAAATAAATAATAATTACAAAAATTCAAATTTATTATATTCACGTTCATTTTTTTATTAATTTCATTAATAAAGTCATTTTATTAATTCAAACATAACATAAAGTAAAAATAACATTAATTAAATAAATAATAAAATAATAACATAAAAACACAAAAATAGAAAAAAAAAAACTAACATTAATTTCGAAAAAAAATAGCTTAAAATTCTTTTTGAAAATACTCTATTAATTCACTACAACTGCTCATAATAATATTAATTCAAATAATTACACTACCAATAATACAATTTAAATACAAAATTTTAAATTATTTTCGATTAATAGTATTATTCCCGATTAATAATAACACCACAATAGAATATCTAATAAAAAAATTTAACAAATTTATCTTATTAATAACTTCAATAAATAAATTTCTAAATTTATTAATTTATTACAACTGCTAATAATAATATTAATTCAAATAATTACACTAATAATAATCCAATTTAAATACAAAATTTTATATTATTTTCGATTGATCGTATTATTTTCGATTAACAGTAACATCATAATAGAACTGCTAATAACAATATTAATCCAAATAATTACACTAATAATAATATAATTTAAATATAAAATTCTAAATTAACAAAAATACTAAACTTACATAATTAGGCTGTCTCAAATAATTAATAACATAATTTTTTGAAAACGTATAATCACGTACCATTTTTCAATTAACACACTAATTAATCTCACTCTCACTCTCACATGAAATATCATTCTCTTCCCTCTCAGTACTATTAAAACTCTTCTCTCAAAACCCTCTCAACGCTCTCACCAAACCCTACATGAATGAAAGGAAAATATACAGCAAAGCCCTCAACGAATCCCTTTTTTAGTCTTCGCTGAGCATGATGTCGTGTGCATGGAGACCACCCTACCAAGTGGTCAACACGTGTTGTCCAGGAAAGCGACATGTGACTGCGATGTTGGTTCTGGATTCCCTGCTACTGCAACACGCATGTTTCGTGTTGCATACATGCTTGAAACGTGGCTTGAAATCTCCGCGACAGGAACATGGTAAACAAGCAAGGAATCCCTACACATTCAACACGCAGGTTGCGTGGTGCATGGAGGCTCGACAAGTGGCGAATCTTTGTATATCTTTGCTTTGAATTTCTGCAAAAGCTTAAGCAATTTTCTAAAAAGTTAACACACTGAATGCGTGTTGAAATTATATTTATGACACTATATATTTGCAAAGCACCTCAAACACTAACTTCTTTCAAATTTGTAGTGCTTTTTATTTTTTTTTTCCTAAAAGATTTCAATTGCTTTCAACATGTCCGACGTTTTCTAATTGTTTTTGTTTAGATTGTGTGAACATTAATTATTACAATAATTTTAGATTTTATTATGTTTAAATTTGTCAAAATTTCATTCCAACCATTATATTTAACAATTATTCTCCACATACAAGTTTTTTTTTCACATAAGTTTTTATAAGTCATTTATATTCACGCGCATTTACATTCAGACGCTTCGTGTCATTACTGCACGTTCTTCTTCTTCTTCATTATTTTTCTTTAATTTTTCGTTATCGTCGTCATCATCAACACCACCTCTTCCTCCTCCTCCTCTTCCTCCTTCTTTTTTCATTGAAAATTTTTTTTTCTTCTTTCTTTTTCTCTTTCTCCTCTATCATTAGTTATCTCATTGTTGAAAATAATGAATAATTCAGGTTCAGATTGTCAATTGAACCAAAACAAAATTGATTATTGTTTTGAATCCAATCAAGTGGCTAAGGTGTGGTTCAATTCAGAAGAAAAAAATGTAGCATTAGAGGAAATATTTTTCTGTATTTACAGCAAATTTGGGTGTAACATAAAGATATTTGGGTGTATTTTTATTCTGATAAGTTCTGCATAATTCAAAACTCTTCCTCTTTCTCCTCCTCATCTTCTACTGCTTCTTCTTTTTTTTTTTTATCATCATTACCATTTTCTTCTTCTTTTTTTCTTATTCATCTTTTTCTTTTACCTTCTCAAGTTTCTTCTTATTTTACTCTCTTAACAAAAATAAAAACAAAAAAATCAAACAAAGAAGAAAAAGAAACACATAATGCTATAAAATTACTTGGAAGAGGATGAACTTACATTCATTTAACTAAAAGAAAGAAAGAAATAAGAAAAAAAAAGAAAAAGATGCAGCATTAGAGGAAACATTTTTCTGTATTTGCAGTAAATTTGGGTGTAACACGAAGATATTTGGGTGTATTTTAAAAATTTTGGGTGTATTTTTATTCTGATAAGTTCTGCATAATTTAAAAAAATTCTTCCTCTTCATCCTCCTCATCTTCTACTGCTTCTTCTTCCTCATCTTCTTATATCGTTTTCTTATAATTCTTCTTAGGAGAAAAAATCAAAGAAAGAAGAAAAAATACATAATATTGTAAAATCAATAGAAAGAGGAGGAGGGAAAAAATGCAGCAACAATAATAACAATAAAAAGAACCACGATGAGAATGAAACACGCGAAGAAGAAGAAGAAGGAATGCGAATAAAAAGGAGGAGGAATGCAAAGAAGAAAGAAAAGAAGGAGAAGGAGGAAGAGGAAGAACGTGGAATACAAATGTTGAAGAAGAACCGATTCTCATTTTGTGCTATTTAAAGTTGAGGAAGGACGTGTTTACATGCTGTCTAAATTGAGGGTTGTTTTTATTGGGGTTGGGCTAACTTGTATAGATTTATATGCCAAAAAGGCTTGTATGTGTAGCAAGTCTCTATATTTAAAGTAAAATATTTGAAGTAATTATGTGGTAGAGTTATTAGCTTAAGTGAACAAGAGAATAGATAATAATTATGAGAGAAGGAAGCCTTGTTCTGATTTGTTTTTGGGCTGGATTTTTTTAACTCCAACTCTAACCCAAAAACAAAAGAGTAAAAAACTTGAGTAAAAGGTGAGAATAATGAATATCAAACACAGGGACACAGCTAGTAGGAGGTAGAAGCAGAAAACCTCGACCAAGTGAGCTACTTTTTACTTTTCAAGATAAAACTACTAATTGTTTTATAAAACTTTTGGAAGACCATGACCACTCATTGTCCAAACCAAGCTCCGTCTTTGCACTTGGTCCAAAATTCAGTCCGAATTTAAAATATATTTTTTTGAGTTTGGATTTATTATTTTTATTTGGTGTTATTGTTGGGTTAATTTTATATATATATATATATATATATTATGTTAATTTATATATATGCTCATAATG
>NC_029790.2:33705869-33706212 GCF_000816755.2 Arachis ipaensis
TATTTTTGATTAATAAAAAGATTATGTATTTATAATTTGTAAAAAATTATGGATATTTTTAAAAGTATCTATAAAAAAAATTTTTAAAATTAATTTATACTTATTAAAATTAAAAAATCTACTATAATAACCTCGTATATTAATTAATTTGTGATGTTACATGACCGACCAACTCATTTTAGTAACCAAATTCGATTAAATTTGTCTAATAATTTATTGTCCAAACAAAAACTAGTTGAAAAAGAAGAAAGAGATGCATAAAAAGGAGAAAAAAAAATATTTGGTTGAACTTTTTATAAAACAATTTTTTTCCAGCATTTTTCTTAATCAATATCTAAATTTA
>NC_029790.2:33706348-33720134 GCF_000816755.2 Arachis ipaensis
TATATTTTTAAAAAGTTATATTTTAAAAACTAATTTTTATAAGATATTTTTAATAAATAAAAATATTTACTTATTAAATTAAAGTAATATATAAAAATTGATAAAATATATTTTAATACATAAAAATATTAATAAAAATAAAATTAAAAGATAAAAACACTAATAAAATACATAAAAAATAATATCTTACACAAAATTAGTATATAAGAATACTATTATTTTTACTGCATGTGATTAATAATTTGATCTTTAATCGAGTCTCGAACACAGTCTATTTTTGCAGAAGAGCTAACAGTTAAAGTTTGATCAGAGTTTTCATCAATATAATTATTAGGTTTAATTACTCTGTTGGTCCCTATAGTTTCGCAAAATTTTTAATTAGGTCTCTATACTTTTTTTCCTTTTAATTGGGTCCCTACATCAATTTTTTTTAATTAGGTCCCTACCGTGACCAAACAGTTAGATTTAACGGAATTCTGTTCCTAAATTAAAGATTTTCTAACTTTTTCCTAAATCCCTAATTCTCTTTCACTCTTATTTTTTGAAAGATCAAAATAACCCTCCCAGACCTAAAAGAAAACTATTCATTCTCCCAAACTTAGAGAAAAATCCCATTCATGTTCCTCCTCTTATTCGTTCGTTGGTTGAACACTTCGTCAGCTGCCGAGATCAACTCCACTGGAACATTACTAGAGGGTTTCGCTTCTCCAGTGTCACTGCCATCGTTGTAGGCATTGCTACTGCTTCTAGGTAAGACAACACTTAACCTTGTCAGTCATTGAAAGGTTTTTCTTTTTTTCTCCTGGAAAAATTTGTCACATTGTTTATTAGAGCTTCCTTTTGTTTCTGAAAATGGTTGAAGAAGGATTTATGGTATTGTATTTTCTTATTTTTGGTATGCAGTTATGGGTGATTCAGATTTCACCATTAAAGTCCACCCTGGTGGCAAATTTGTTGACAGTGGACACGGATTAGAGTATTTAGGAGAAATGGTTGTAGAGGATTTACATTTTGACGTTCATGAATGGTCATTGCAAGAAATTGTGAGTCAGCTAAAGCAACTAGGGTATAAGGGATACGCCAGGGTATGGTACAAGGAACCTGTGATGGATTTGAAGTCAGGTCTTAGAGAGATAAAGTCCGATGGGGATGCGATGAGAATGGCTAGGTCACTGGTGTGTTTCAAGAGTTATTGCCAACACTGGAGCATATGCTTTCTTTGAGGCATTTATATGCCAACTGTAGAAAGGCATATGGGTGTGGTACTGTACTAAGGGACCTCATTCTATCTATTGCCAAAGCTACCTATGTGGAAGAATGGGAAAGAAGGATGAATCAACTAAAGGAGATCAACAGAGACTGTTATGACAAGTTGTTTGCTTTGGATCCAAAATTGTGGACAAAGAGTCACTTCACATTTCTGGCCAAGAGTGACATGTTGATGAACAATATCTCAAAGGCATTTAATGGAAGAATTCTAGAGGCAAGAGACAAGCCAATTCTTACTATGTTTGAATGGATTAGGTGCTACTTGATGATAAGGTTTACAGAGAAAAAGAAGAAGGCAGAGAGGTATGAAGGCTCTGTTTTGCCAAAACCCAAGAAACGGCTAGATATCATTGTGGTTAGAGCTATGGAGTGGCAAGTTAAATGGGCAAGAGACCTCAAGTTTGAAGTGCACCATAAGAACAGGATGATCATGGAAAAGTTTGTTGTCGATTTGATGGCTGGAAGGTGTAGTTGTAGGTTTTGGGGCTTGTGTGGTATGCCCTGTCTACATGCTTGCTGTGCTATTTTTTAGAAGGGTGACAACCCAGAAGATTATTGTAGTAACTACTACAGCAAGGCAGCATACCTTGCTACATATGGGCAGTTAATATCACCAATCAATGGAGAAAATATGTGGCCAAAAATACAATGTCATCCCTCCAATTTTCAGAGTTAAAACAGGAAGGCCAAGGATGGTTAGGATAAGGGAACCCGATGAAAATAGAACACAAACAAAATATAGAAGAACTGGAACTTCTGTTACCTGTAGTAATTGTGGCCAATATGGACACAATAGGAAACTCTATCCAAATCCTATAGTGATAGGTATTGGTTGCTCCTTTATTTTGTTCATGTGTTGAAGAACTATTACTAATTGCTATTTCATGTTGTAGCTCCTGAAGGCACACAATGATCTGAAACTGCTGCTAGAACTGGAGGAGGTGATGCTGCTGCTAATGAACTTCGTGCTGCTGTTGAAGCAAATGGATCTGAAGCTGATGTTACTGCTAGATCCAGGATGGTTAGAGGGAGAGGTAGATGAAGAGCAGCAGTAGGGATGGACAGAGGAAGGGGTAGAGGGAGGGTTGCACCTATGACTGCACCACCATCAGGGCCTTCAAACACCCCTGCACCACCATCACACCCCCCAAACACACCTGCACTAGCATCACTGCCCACCACATTGCCTATACCAGTATCACTGCCCACTGCACCAGCATCTTAACCTTTGCCCAAGACCAAAATCTTTGGTGTAAGAAGAAGTGGAAGACTCAAGATTGGAGTTAGGAAGGCAACAACTCAGCCACCTGAACATGTTGACCTCACACTTAATTGAGGCTGAAGACTCTTTAGAGTTTCCTTTTGATATGTATTGTGTTATGTAGGATTTTTAGTGTTCACTTGTGACTATGCTTTCTTTATGGTTTGGACCACTTTTATTATGTTGTGTGGACCACTTTTGTTATGTGGGTGAAAAACTGTTACGAGAGGGTGTCACATTTATTTTGTGGCTATCTAGGTGTCCTGCATTATATAATGTAAAAAACAATGGTATCTATTATCAATGCATCTTTTGTTTTAGCTACTTTTTTCTCTGTATCATACTTTTATGCATATTAAATAGCAAAGGAACAACTTTCATTTAGAGAAATTAAACAACATTTTATATATCTTCATTGCACTCAAAATAAACAGTACACTTTTGACTTATATAAACTATTACATTATCATAATAGCCATACTTTCTACATCTTTACATATAACACTGCAACAATCAAAACACCAAATATCAAAATCAGCATAATTAGCATCTTGTTTTGCTTTTTCATTGTATATTTCATTTTAGCAAATTGCTCTTCCACTGAACTCAGCTCACTACATAACCTTTCTACACAAGCATCTATTTCTCCAACCTCTGCAATTAATCTCTCTAGATCCACACTTAATCTGTCTATCTTCCTTTCTTGTGCCTCCAATTTTCTAACCCTTCCAAATTCTTGCTGTAAACTGATTACTCCATCTTCCCCAGATAACTTTTTTCTTTTCCATCAACCCACTCAAAAAACTTGCATCTCCTATTAGGGCAAGAAATGAATCTTCTGTTTGGATTTTTTGATGTACTTGTACTCCGAAGAATCAGAGTGTCTCCACAAAAGCAACGAACCCTCCTTTCCTTTTGCTTCAACTATCCACTCTTTTGATCTTCTTCATCATCAATCCACTCGAAGAACTTGCATTTTGGCATTCTCCCACAACCAACATACCTTCTTCCATGGCTCGCTACTGTCGAAGAAGACATCACAACAATTGCCTCACCACAAAAACAAAGATATCTTTTCTTGACGACAGTTTTGGAACTAGAGACTCTTGAAGATAAGTGACTTTGATCCATAAGTATTCACAGAGTAAGAGAAGCAAACGGACGAGAAGAAGTTTGAGGAAGAGGCGAAGAGAGGCGAAGAGAGTGAGAACTCAGAACCCTACTGATTCTCATTGATTTGTAAGGGGTAGACGAGGGGTATAATGGTCAAATTACCCATTCTTAATATTTTTTGTAACGTTTACTGTTAATAGGGACCTAATTGAAAAAAAATTGGTGCAGGGACCCAATTAAAAGGAAAAAAGTATAGGGACCTAATTGAAAATTTTGCGAAACTATAGGGACCAACAGAGTAAATAAACCTAATTATTATCTTCTCTATAAAAAAATGTTTGCATATTCGTATTGATTAAATTCAGTATCTGTTTTAGAATTTCTTCTAATAAAATTATGAATAGTCATTGTTGCACACACTATCTGCACTTGAGTTTTAATTTTGAACTTGGACATGTGTCGCAAGATAACAAATCTATTTTTTCATACTCTAAAAGTCTATTCTATTGTGCATCTTAAACTTGAGCGATAATAATTAAACACTTCATTATGATTTGTAAATCCAGAAAAACACCTAAAATCTGCAAGATGATAGCGTTCACATTTATATGGACCAATATATCTTTTCGGTGTTACATAACCAGCATCTACCAAATAATATTTACCTAATGAAAAATAAATTAGTTACATTTCATATGATAATCAAGTAAATATAACTTATTTGTAAGAATATAATAAAAATTAATTTGGGGAGGATGCGAAAAATTCATGGTAGAAATTGTAATAGCATTATCAAATACACGAGCATCATGTACAGACCTTCCCAACGGTAACCAGCCACCATAAACGGTAACTAACTACTATGAACGTGAACACAGAAACTATCACTTTTAGCTCCATATGAACATGCGTTCAGAGGTAAAATTACTTTTGTGTTCAGAAATTTAAAAAATTATCAAACATAAAAATAAAATATTTAAGAGATCTAAACGCACTTCTCTCTTTTCTAACACAAAACCAAACGCACCCTACCCTAAATGTTATAACAACTATATAACAGAGCTCACAACGAACTAATTTTAGTCCTCATTAATTTTGACTTATTCCAACAGGCACAAGTAGAATTGCACTTTCAAGTCTTTATCTCCAATACCAATAATGCTACGAAAAACAAAGTCTGCATCATTAAGACACATCACAACTAACTTAATTAAAGGACGGAATCAATCTAGATAATCATCATCATTTGATGTTTAAATTATTCCAAAGCTCTAATAATTTGTTTAGTGGTGATTGAAAGATAAAGTTGGCTCATCATTCTATACCAGCTATAGCAGCATATGTATGTGTTTGATGAATTACATTTTGTGTAGCTTTAGTATGGGGCCTGGACAAGCAATCAAAGAGGCAGATAGAGATGGAAATACTGGAATTGCCATTAGCTAATGGGAGAATGACAAGATCGGAACTCGTTGCAACCATTGTGTGCTTGTTGTTTGGACTATGCCATAAGGTCCTATCTTCTCATTTCTCAACATTGAATGCGTATATCACCATCGAAGGAAATAATTTTGGGTTGACAAAATGAAATTCATACGTGGTGGCCGGGATTTTTATTTTAAATAAATAAAATAAATGTAAAAAATTACGGATTATTTAAATGCGCTATGAAAAAATTACATTTTTCTTTTATGGATTTATATATTTTAATCAAGCCTGCTACACATACAAACTTTTTTGAGTTACAAGTTTTAGAAGTTAGCTCAAGTCCAACAAAAACAACGCGCACCATACTCACCACACTCGAACATAAAAAACACGCGCCTTAATCACCGTTTCGTTTTTCCAAAAGCGCGCTCATTATGACAGACTCTTTCTTTTCTTCCTCAATCAATACCCAAACCGTCGAAATTCAAACAACATTCCAAACTAACTACGATTCTAAAGAAACCTTCCAACTCCTCGCGAAAAGTAAAAAAAATCAAGTAGAAAAAATAGAAATCTCCATCAAAAAACACAAAAAGAACGAACAAACATTATTCAAGGTACTGTTTTACTGTTCTTCTAGGTTTTTCACATTTCTATTTCTGATTTCGAAATCGAAGCACTATATCGTCAGTATTTCTCTCTCTGTTTCTTCTAGGTTTTACTGTTCTTCTTGGTTTAGATCTCATATTACTGTTCTGATGAAACTGTTCTTCGTTTACGCTATCTTACGTACTTCTAGTGAATGCTTTAACATGTGTTTTGATCTGTTTTGGTACATATTTTGTACATATTTACATGAAAGACTCTTCCTCTTCTAATTGATTTTTGGGTGTATATGGCAGATTTTTGGGTGTATATGTCGGACTTGGAATGCGACTGTTGTTTCTAGTGGCATTTTGAACTTAAATATTTTTCTGAACTCATATAATGTCATGTAATCCAAAAAAAATGTAGAGGTGTATGGGACTGATATATATATATATATATATTAGGATTATTAAAGTCTAACTGGTACTGTTCTAATTGTGCTTGACCTTGTAGTGTCATTTTATACATGTTTGCTTGAGTTGGAAGAGGTGTATCTGACTGATATTTGGGTGTATATCTCTGATATTTGGGTGTATTTTTTTATCTATTGATAGTATCTCTTTTTCATTGCAGTAAAAATGACAACTAAGAACTAAGGTGGAAAAAATACAATGTAAGCACAAATGTATCTCTTAGAACAAATCAATTTTTCCTAATACAAATATATGTTATTTAAATGACTCTAATTTTACTTTTTTTTTACAGCAAACCAAAGACTTGAAGTGTGTCACGAGATTATTGAGCGAAAAATTTGAAAATATGAGCGAGACAAAGAAAGCGATTGTTCGGGAATTAGATTTTGGTGGACTGATGCACATCCCGCCATTGAGGGTGCATCACAAACTATTAAAGGAGTTGGCTAACTCCTTTAAATTGGAGAAAAACACACTTGAAACAAGCTACGGTTCATTTAAAGTTAAACCCAGCACAATAAGGGCTACGCTTGGCCTCAATGCATCAGGTAACTGATTACAGAAAACTTCTATACTTCCATTCTTTGTAATATCTTAGTTTGCTATCATGTAATCAAGAAATAAATATAGGTGTATATGAGTGATATTTGGGTGTATATGAGTGATATTTTGGTGTATTTCAAGTGATTTGCAGTGTAAATTATTTTTTTTGTAGGAGATCTATCTCCTGAGAAAGTCAGTTATAAGAATCTTTCTGAAGAGAACAAACAGATTTTTAGAATATTCCAAGGGAAGACTCTAAAGAATCTAACGGATGAGATGATGAGTATTGGTGTTGGAAATGAACAAGATCGCCTGATGTTCAAGAGGATTTTCATCCTCTATATACAGATGGCATTCTTGTTGCCAACAACAATAAACAAAATCTCTCCTGTGCACCTAACTCCAATTTTTAAGATGGACAAAATAAAGGAGGGCAACTGGGGAGCCCATATGCTAAATTTCATCATCAAGGGCATAACTAATTACAATCTAAAAAGAAAAAATCAATCGATGACTGTCTCTTTGCCTTGATGATAGTCTATTTCCATCTGTCAAAAAATAAAGACAAGAAAGGAGAAGAAATACCTGAATGACCCTGGGTTACCAATTGGAATAGAGAGCAGTTGGTTGAAAGGATGAGAGCAGAAATAGATGGACATATGGTAAGTGAACAAAATACCTTGGGTGTATTTTATTTACGTAGATGTTGTAAACTAACATTTCTACTATTTCAGGAAATCGTAAAGATGGCAGAAACAAAAAAAGAAATTGAAACAAATGAAGGAAAAAGAAAAGAAAGAAAAAAAAAGAAGGCAAGTTCATCATCATCTGAGAGTGAACATCTGAAACTAAAGTTGATTCTTCTTCCTCTGAGTTTGAGTCTGAAGAAGACTCAGAGGAAGTAAAAAGGAAACAATCTACCAGAACGGCCAAAAAGTAAGTAATATACTTGGGTGTATTTTGTCACTTTTAGGGTGTATTTTGTCATTTTTAGGGTATTTTTTACTAATGATTGTTTGCCTTGCAGAATTGAATCCAAAAAAAGGAAGCAGATTCAGGAGGATTCCAATTCAGAAATTGAATTGAATGATGAGTAAGATTCTGAAATTATCATTGCTTTCTTTTCTGTTTATTTTCAAAATTTGATGTATTAACACAGTGTTTCTCATTAACTTTCAGAAGTGAAGAATCATCACCAATTAAAAAACAAAAAACAAAGAAAAAAAATTAAGACTACAGCCAAAAAGTAAGCACTGCTTTGGATAGTATTTTGTGATCAATTTTATTTTGTTTTTCTGATTCATACTTTTTTTTTCAGGACGCAATCCAAAAAGAGAAAGCTCATTGTTGAGGATTCGTCTCCTGAACAAACTCAATCCTATGATGGATAAGATACTTTGTAAAGCTATATTACCGTTTATCATCAAAATTATCTTTGTTAACATGTTCTTTTATGCATGCACTGTCAGCTCTGAAATTGGAACTGAAGTATTAGAAGAATTCTTAAGGGAATCAAAAAAGAAGAAAAACAAGGAAAAAGCTGCTGCATAGGGGTTTGTTATATTTGGGGTGTATATTACCGATTTTAAGATGTTTTGGTTGCTGATAATTGTTTTTGGTTTTCCAAGAAGAAGGGAGGTGACCTGCGATCGACAGAAGGTCACTATGACTCATCCGAAACGTAAGAACCTTTATTCGATAAAATCTTGTTATCCTGAATTAACTGTATAGTATTTTTACTGAATGATGTTTATTCAATGCTTAGAATGCCCGAGGTGAACTTAGGAAGTGAGAATGATCCTTTGTCTTAGGGACAAACAGATCAAAGAAGCATAAACAAACCAGCGGATATCATGTAATTTCTGTTTCTAATATCGGTGGCTTTTATCTTTTTTTTTTTACCTTCTGCTTCTAATTATGTATATAGTTTTTTTTAGAAAAAAAAGCCCTTTAATGTTTTATTCAAGAAAAAAAAGACAGGAAAAAAAGCAAAAACTGCAACTACGTAAGTTCTCAAAAAATAAAGCATGTGTTTCTTTTCAATGCTTCATGTGTATTTTGACTTTATTTGGGTGTATTTCAGGTTGAGTCTGTTAGAAGAATCTGCCAATGACCCAGCTCAACAGAACATGATGGTTGTGCGGATGGAGACACATTCACAACCTGAAGCGCTTTCAATGTGAGTTTTACAACTAAATTTCAACCTTATAATCATGAATTTTAACTGGCTTTCTTAACTTTTTATTTTTCTCTTGTTTAGAGTTCCGATTCAAGTTTATGTCCCGTTTTATCTAACCCTGCAGCACTCCACAACCCCTGAAACCTGATGAAAGCACACCCACGGTTCCACTAGCTCCATCTAAAATGTAAGTTCAGCACAATAAAATTTGATTTTTAATATCATTCGTCTATTCTTATTCTTATAGTACGTTATATGTCAACACGCAGTAATCCAGTCCCAGAACATAAGTGTTATGTATTGTTGGAATAGTTTGAACACTTGTTGTAAAATTTTGCGAATATAATCCAGTTTTATTATAAATTTTTTTTCATAATTAAATTGTCTCTGCTGTATTCAAAAGCTCTATATTACAGGTTCTAAAAAATGAAGGAAAACAACCCCAAACCTACTATACACCCAAAAAGTTAAATTTTACACCCAAATAATTTCAATATACATCTAAAATTCTATCCCTTGATGCTGGAACCCTAAAACTCTAAGCCCTAGAATCCTAAAACCTTAAACCCTAAACCCTAAAACCTTAAAACCCTAAAACCCTAAATCCTAAAACCTTAAATTCCTAAACCCTAAAACCGTAAACCCTAAAACCCTAAACCCTAAACATTAAACCATACAAACTAAACAAAACACTAATTTCTAACATAAACAGTAGCATCTCAAAAAATATTAAGAAATTAATTTTTACACCAAAAAAGTTGAATTTTACACGCAAATAATTTCAATATACACCCAAATTCTATCCCCTGATGCTGGAACCCTAAAACCCTAAACCCTAAAACGCTAAACCCTAAAATCCTAAAACCCTAAACCCTAAAACCTAAAACCCTAAACCCTAAAACCCTAAACCCTAAACCCTAAAAGCCTAAACCATAAACTATAAACCCTAAACCCTAAAACTATAAATCCTAACCCTAAACCCTAAAAACTTAAACAAAACGATAATTTCTAACATTAAACAGCAGAATCTGAAAAATATAAATATAAAATGTCAAACACAAGAAAATTCAGAAATACACCCAAAAAACTGAGCGTTACACCCCTATCCTGTTACTATACACCCAAAAAACTATACCCTGCTGCTGGTTCCCTGAACTGATAATTCATAACATGTCCGTGATATTGGCTGGAATTTGGTTGCACCACTAATGCAGCATCAAAAAGGTTTAACTGGAAATAATAAACTCATATATTAGCAAAACTATTAACAAGAAAATTAAACTCAATCACCACCTATTTAAAGAACATGACTTTTACTTCGTTTAGAGCTTTCGTTTTCTTCTTCTTTGAGGCATTTGCAATCTGTTTGTCCAACTTTGAACCTAGCCTATTTTTTGGACGTCCTCTTGTTCGAACCCTTGGAGGGCTTTGAAGCTCATTAACGGATTTCAAGTTGGCATCTTCTTGAGATAACGAACATGTCCCCTTTCTTTTGGCTTTCAATTCTTCCATCTCAACCATGACGTTATCGTAGGCACGGTGCAGAATGGCAGTCAGCTCCTCAGATTCTGATGCAAATTTACAAATATTTTACGAACGAAACACCAATTCATCAAACCTCTTGCTTCTTGGCTCCAACAGTGGCTTGTCATCGCTGCTCTTGATGTGTGTGTGTTGCCTCTTTACCTTATTGCTCCATCGTTCCAATATATATCTCGGTGACACTTGGGTTACTCGTTCAAAGCTTAACACGCTTAGGGCGTGACGGCACAATATCCCTCTTGACTCGAATAATAAACACTGGCATTTCACTTGAGCTGCTACTGAGTCATAAGTAACCACAAACTTGTTGAATATTGAGCTGGAAACTTGTTCTCCAACTTCGTTAATCTTGTGATGCAATTTGCCTTCCCTCTGAATTGTGCTTGAACTTCCCTAAACTTTTGGTGAGTGTACACATGTTGAAACTGAGCTTCTATGGAGGATTTTGTTGCACACCGTATGATGGTGTGAAAATCTGCAGCATCGGATTCTCTCTCTCTTTGCTCCCTGCTTCCGAGGTAATTATCGTATTGTTTGACAAATTGGATAAGTGAGCTGTTCCGGGTAATGAACTTGTTAAAAAATGAATGCATGCTCTCGCTCCTTTTTGTGCTTCTCATCCCGGCCCAGAAGTGGTGATCCAGATAAATTGGAACCCATATATGATGGTCTTCGTAAAGATCTGCATAATACACCCAAATCAGACTATATTACACCCAAAAACATGCAATTTACACCTCTGCTGCAGATTTTAAACATCATTACCTGAAAGCCACTTGTTGTCCACAAGACCATACTTCAACAGAAAATCATTCCAATTCCTATCAAATGAGTCTTTGCTCTGAGAATTCCAAACAACTTGGCTCATTTCTTGTTCAATTTCTGCGTGTCCCTTGTGGTCGTTTAATTTGCTTGGAATCTTCTTCGTGATGTACCAAATACACCAACGGTGAATTGTTGTAGGCATACAAGCCTCTATAGCCATTTTCATTGACGCGCATTGATCGGTGAGTATCCCTTTCGGAGCATTTCCTCCCATGCAACGAAGCCAACATTGAAATAACCATTTGAATGATTCAATATCTTCGTTTTTCATCAAAGCGCATCCAAGAAGTGTTGACTGACCGTGGTGATTCACCCCGACAAAAGAACCACAAACCAGATTATACCTGAAATAGATTACGACAAAACAGAATTAAAATCAACAAAATACACCCAAATAATGATCTTATACACCCAAAAATCTCCAATATACACCTCTGCAGCAGATTCATAAAACAACATTAATTCAGCATCATAAACCAGAACAGCATGTTACCTGTTTGTATTGTAGGTGGTGTCGAATGAAATAACATCTCCGAAATACTCAAAGGCAGCTCTGCTCCTTGCATCGGCCCAAAAAGCAAGCTTAATCGACTGATCATCCTCGAGTTCGAGTTCGAAAAAGAAATTCTGATTCTTCTCTTTCATTCTTAATAAGTATTTGCCAAATTCTTTTGCATCTTCTTGTTCCGAAACATTCTGCACTTCTCTCGTGATGTAATTCCTCACGTCTTTTTCGATAAAATTTAACCTGCGGTGACCCCCTGACTGCCGTAACGAATGATTGGTTAGTTTTGCTTGGTCTGATACCGGCTTTCTCGTTATTCTCTATTGTACGATGAATGGACATGCTTAGTTCCCTGTGCTGGTTGAGCATCTTTGCTTGAGTTGGACAGCAAGGATGTGAATGATGCAGCACGACCTTCGAAATAATCCAAGCACCAACATCCTTCAACGAGTGTATATAAATTCTTGTAGAACAATTTAAACTAGCTGTGGGATTTGTCTTCTCGGTCGGAGATATTTTAGATTTCCATTTTCCCTCTCTGCTACATGTAATCAATTGATTCTTAATTTCGTTTCCCTTCTTATTTGTGCTCCGAACTCTTGTAGAAAAACCTACAGCCTTCGCATAATCCTTGTAAAATTTTGCAGCATCTTCAAGGGTGTTAAAAGTCATTCCAACCTTGGGAACAAACTGGTCATCAACATCACAGAGGAGCTGCAAAATGCACCATGTTAAAAACAAGGATATACTATACAGTTTCTGCACATCATAAAAAAATAACAATTCAACTAAAATAAACCCAAATATTCCTGATCTACACCCCAACGATAACAACTCAACTAAAATAATAAGAAAAGTCATAAACTGTAAATACACCCAAACTTCCCTAAAATACACCCAAATAGTTCTGATCTACACCCGAACATCTGGTATAAAAAGCACAAAATTAATCAAAACTAGTACATTAGATTCAATTCACAGTTAATGTTCACGCATTAATTTCACAGTCAATGTTCACGCATTATTCAGCTAAACAATCATAAACGACTAACTGCATCAAATTCAGATTCAATAATTAACTGAAACTAAATCACACCTCAGGAACTTCATTCGATTCAAATTCAAAAATCCACTTCGCCCTAGTTCAGCTGACAATCTGAAGTTGAATCATCCATTATCTTGAAAACGATTTCAAAGCTTGATTTCAGAAACCATGAAAATTGAGAAAAACAACGCAAGAAAACAGAGAGAAATGCACGTAAACAAGGAATGAAAAGGCAAAGAGAAAGTACGAATGAGATTGAACAAAGAAGGCAAGAAATTCGAAAAAGGAAACGAAATTCTTTGAAAAAAGGAAGTTATATATTCGCGCGTTAATTGATTTAAAAGTCTGTTAAGGAAGCGCGTGAAACACACATGCCACAAGACGCGCGTTTGAGGATAAAGAACTTGTATGACTTGTAAGCGCTAATCGCTTGTATGCAGAGATTATTCCATATTTTATACCCTGAGAACACATTAAACTTATAAATTAAAAAAGTTTTTATTAAAAATATAAAAAATGAAAGTATTGATCGGTTTGGCCATTTTTATTTTTATTTTTAACGAAAATAAGATATAAAAATATGTTTGGTGGAGTAATTTCACATCATTTTCGGTAAAAATATTTTCAAAAAAAAGTACAAAATTGAAAATGATATTTTTTCATTTTCATCTTTTTTAGTTAAAAACGATGAAAATATTTTCAATCCAAAATACGGTGTTACTACAAGAAAAATATTGAGTACCGTCGGATTTACTGTCAAAAAACGAAAAAATCTACCGTCGAAAACAATCAGATGGTATAAATCTCGCCAATAAATATTTACCTCGGATTTTGTGACGGATTACCAGCTCAAAAACCAATTAGTTATTAACGAATTTTTCTGACAGTATTGCTGGCACCAAAAAATATTGTTTCGCACACTATTACTATCGGATTATTCCTACATTAAATTTGATGATAATGTCAATTTTTAAATTTAAAATAAATTGTCAATTTTAAATTTTAAATTTAAATT
>NC_029790.2:33720183-33754836 GCF_000816755.2 Arachis ipaensis
AATAAATCATTATATGTCGTGTTCGATCCTTCACCATTCCTTTTATATATCACCCATCAGGGCTAAATCCTCAATCACATTGCGTGAAAAACATAAAGGCAACGCCTGTATTCCTCTAAATCTCTTTCCACTCATTTTCACTGGTTCTTCCAACTCTGGTAGCTCTCTTCCATCAGCTTTCTCATTCTCTCCCATCTATTTAAAGGTAAAAAATCTTTATTGTTTAATTAAAATTTTCTGCTATATTTTTAAAATCGAAATATGATCTCAAATTTAAATTTTAAAATCAGCATTTTTATTTCCTCTTTCAATCATTGCTCATGTTGTTAATTCATTCTCTACGTCTACTAATTGCCTACTTGCCACTAACTTTTTGCACTGCCTGAAAATGTTTACTATTTTATTTTTATAAATTAAATTAAAATATTAAATAGTGTAAAATTTGAGTTCTAATTTTTGTTATTTTTTTAATTTTAATTTCCTTCACATTCTTTATCTTCAACGTCTTTCAAAATTTTTTGGAGTTTCTCTAAAATTTTTGTGCCCGTGTATTTTTCAATTCCATAAAAATATGATAATTTTTTTCTAGTATATTTTTTACTTTTTTTTTGCTGTACATTTTTTGTATGATAATAAAAAAGAATATAAAAAAGAGTAAATTCGACCATAATTGACAAGAGATATAAAGATTTTAATTTAAAAAATCATTTGTATTCTTATATATCCAATTATCCTCTTTTTCAATCGTATTCCCATTTTCAAAGCCAAATTCAATCATACTCCTATTTTATATGCTTTAATTGTTTTTTTAGTTGTATCTCATATTTAATTTTTAATATCACCAAGACTTATTACTGTTATTTTTGTTAAACAATATCTTTTTATCATAAAATTATAATTGAATAAAAATATAATTTTGAATTCTACAATATTAAAAAAATATTTTAAAAATATACTAACCAAACATATTTCACTTAGAACATATGTTAACTAAATCATTATTTTATTACCTATCTCGCAGTGTTAATGATATCAGTAACAAAAAAATTTGCACGTATTTCATTTAGTAATAAAATAAGCTTGTAACATTTTTAAACATGTTGTTCGTCACCTGAGGATCTCGGGTACTCGACGGGTCGGGTGATGGTGAAGAGATGAGAAGGCGACACCCTGAAGTAGCTTGAAGCGGGTTCCTGGTCTAGAGTTGGAGGCCGGCGAAAGCGGTGGTAGAACGGACGAAAGGGGGTGGCCACCTGCAAGGACACTCCGACGATCAAGTCAGTGTCTGTACGAAATGACAGCCAAGTTAGGTAAGGTGATGTGTACCATGGGGGGAGAGCTGACCTCTCCCTTTATATATTGTGCTGGGCGGGTCCATAAATGACCTAGCCCACTAGCCAGGGTGCTTGTGAGCTATCCCTNCCCGAAGATGACGACCCGACCGGTTTGCTAGGCGTGGTTGTGAGTCCTTTGGGCCGGGTGCGGGGGACCGACCCGCTGGGTTTCCCATTATGGAGAATAGTTCGGGCTTCGGGTCGGGGTGGTGTTCCCGACCCGCCAGGTTGTTGGGCTAGATCGTGCGAGTCTGTAACAGTGCCCCCAAACGCGCCAGTTTTGGGGTGAAAAGCTCGTGGCTGGGCGCGTTTGATCTACTCGCCGAGTCGGGATGTGTCCCTCTCCTCGGGAGCTCGTTGATGCCGTTCGTATTTTCCATGCGTGGTCATCTCGCTTCTCCCTGGTGCTGCCTCCTTGGCTTCTACGCTGGGCATTAAATGCTCATCATTTCGTGATTTTGAAATTCGCGCGAAATGACGAATGTGCCCCTGTCTTTTGGCGCTTCTCCAGGTAGTTACGCTTTTTGCCTTCTTTTTATCTTTCAAATCCCTCATAACTCTATTTTCTTTTCTTCTTCCTCTATTTTCTCAAACTTCCGTTGCTTCCATTTTCATTCCCGCTCTTGCTGCTGCTTTGTTCTTTTGGATTTCTCCTTCAACTTTTCCAGATTCAGCCTTTCCCTGGTATGTTGTTATAGTTTTCTTTTTTTTTTTTCTGGTTTCCCTTGGTGCCTTTGTGCATTTTTTGTGCATGCCTGGGTTTCTTTTTGCTTTTTCGCCGCTTCTTCCTTTAGAGGGGGCGCCGCTTGATTTTTCTGGGTTTGGCTTAAGTTCTGGGTTAGCATAGGGGTGTGATGCGTGGCAGAAATTAGACTAATTAAGAGATTATAATATAAGAACAGCGTTGCGAGTATAGCTCTTAACCAGCAAAAATCTGCCTCATCAATTTAGAAAGGTTGTCACAAAAGTTTAGAATAAAAATACTGGGAGTATGAGTCCAGGTCGTCTCCCAACGAGTTGCTAGAAAGGGTGCTAATTTATTAATAAGGAGTTTTCCGAGAAATTGGCGTTTGAATAACATAAAATAAACAATTGTAATTAAGTGCAATGAAAATTAAAAGGAATTTATATTATTCAAAATAAAAAGCCTTGACTGGGGGAATGATTAATTGGAAGTTCTATCCTTGTTAGAGTTCTCTCAAGTGTAGTATAAAGAGGTTGCTATTTTCACTTAGTTAACCTTTACTAAATAAAGGAAAGTCAAGTGATTGAGCTAACTCTTATTCGCAAATCCTAGTCCTCTCCCTTGGGAAGGTCTAGCATTAGTAAATACAGAATTAGCCAACAACTTCCAATTTAACTAACCACTTGAGCATTCCAACTCAAGTGTCTCCTCTTAATCAAACCCCATGTCAAGTAGGGAATCTACTCTATTGACATGGATACCATCTTCGTTATTGGAAATTTGGAATAGAAAAGAGACATGATAATTTAAATAAAATAGAGATTCAAAATTAATTAAAAGTAAAAGTAATCCTTTGCATTAACAATCCATGAAAATAATCCAATTGTAACTTTAAACAAGAATTAAGAATATGGAATAAATAAAATAGTAAGAAAACAAACTAGAATAATATCTTCAACGGAGGTGATGACTCTTCAATAGCCAAAAGCAAAAGCATAAAACTAATAATCTATGAATGTAAAGAAAACCTAGAGGAAGAGTGATTTCTCTTTAGATTCAGATCTAAAAACCTAAAATTATGCTAATGAGAATGTGTGAATGTGTGTTGAGTCTCTGCATGTTTCCTGGCTCTATTTTGTGTTTCTGAGCCGAAAACTGGGTCAAAACTCGGCCCAAAATCGCCCCCAGTATTTTCTGTTATTTTTGTAGATTGCGCAAGTCACGCGTACGCGTCAGTCACACGTGTGCGTTGCTGGTCTTTTTGGCATGTCACGCGTTCGTGTCAGTCACGCGCACGCATCCTTGTGTAGACTCCAATCCACGCGTACGCATCAGGCATGCGCATGCGTCACTGTGAATTTCTCCATATCGTGCGCTCGCGTGAGCCATGCGTGCGCATCGATGCTCGCTGGTTATCTCCTTAGTTTCTTGTGTTCCTTCTATTTTTGCAAGCTTCCTCTCCATTCTCTAAACCATTCCTGCCCTATAAAGCCTGAAACACGTAACACACGGATCATGGCATCGAATGGTATAAAGGAGAATTAAAATATACTAATTAAAGATCTCTAGGAAGCAAGTTTTCAACCATAAAATAAAACTAGGAAGGGATTGTAAAATCATGCAAATCATATGAATAAGTAAGTAAAGACTTGATGAAACCACTCAATTAAACACAAGATAAACCATAAAATAGTGGTTTATCAACCTCCCCACACTTAAACATTAGCATGTCCTCATGCTTAGCTCAAGGAGATTAAAAGACTAAATAAGGGAAAGTAAGACTCATGCAATGCAATGCAACCTATGTATGTGAATGCAACTATATGCTAAAATGATTTTGCCTACTTGGTTAAAAGTAAATAAGTTCTTCAAGACAAATATAAATCAAATATCACTAATTAAAATTCATACAGTAAAAACAAGTAAACTTGTAAGAAGACAGCTCATGAAAGCAGGGAACATAGAATCAAGTATTAAACCCTCACCGATAGTATATGTACACTCTAATAATCACTCAAGTGTATAGGGTAATCACTCTACTCTTCTCTAGTCATGCTTTCTAAACTTTGTTCTTCACCTAACCAATCAACATGTATTTAATGTACCAATGCAAACATCATGAGGTCTTTTCAAGGTTGTAATGGGGCTAAGGTAAAGGTGAGAGTATATATATATGGCTAAGTGAGCTATAAATTGAATCCTTGATTAACCTAAGCTCTTACCTATACATACACTATATACTTTTAAATTCATGCCTAGTTACCCAAAATTTTTCCACTTTTGTATCACATACTCATGCATCAACTCTTCTTTTAATTTGTATCACATATGCATTGACCTTTTTCATTAACTTAACATTGGGGTAATTTTGTCCCCTTATTCATTTATTTATTTACTTAATTACTTGAATATTTTTGGTTTTTTTTATAAAAGTAAACATAGCATTATCAATGCACATGGATTTATAATTTTTTTCTGGACTCACATGAGTAGGTACCTAAATTCCCTATATTTTATCAATTGTAAAAACATAACACATTCCCTTGTTAACCCATGTTCCCACAGTTTTTTCACACTTAATTGACACACAATCTCTATCTTAAGCTAACCAAAGATTCAATTTGGGGTATTACTTATTTTTTTGCTTAAAGCTAGTGATGTGGTAAAATATAGAACAAATGTGATTTAAAAGGCTCAAAGTGACTAACAAAGGTGAATGGAAGGGTAGGCTATTTGAAATGAGTGAGTTAATAATCAAATAATGGCCTCAATCATATGCATGCATATAACACATTAAACATTGGACATATAGGATGGAACAAAATATAGATTACAATCATAGAGAAGCAAACACACAAGAATAAAATATTATGGTTAAATAATGTAACCATGTAATTAGGCTCAATTCTCACGGGTTGTGTGTTCTTTAGCTATCATTTATGTTCCAAATACAATCTTCAAACAAGTTTAACACAAAAACTTCTGATTTAAACTAGTGAAATTTTTCAAAAATCGGGACTTAAAAAGAAACTTATTATTTTTCAACCAAATAGAACATGCATGCAAACACTTATTACTATGCAATTTATCCTATCCTAAACAAAAGAAAAAAATATATAATTTATTGGTGCTAAGAAAGAGAAATTACCTCCGGAAGTCAGGTACTGACCGACCTCCCCACACTTAAAGCTTGGCACTGTCCTCGGTGCCATCAGTCAGGAACAAAGAGTGGCTGGTAGCAGCATCTCCACAATTGGGACTGTCATGGCTCCCTGTGCTGGTAAATGAAGTAGAGTCCAGAGTGTCTGGGTCTTCTACAGGTGGGTGGTTACAAACAAGCAGCTCCTTGAGGTATGTAAATCGGCGCTTGTTGCGGCGCTCTCTTTGCTTTTCTTGCCAATCTAGCCAGTCTAACCTCTCAAGTATCTGATGGAGTAGCTAGTTTGTTGAAGGTTCTTATGATGTGGAAGGAGAAGGGATATCTTCCACTGGTTCTGTGCTTCGGTTGATAGTGGCTGCTGGAGGTCTGATGTACTTCCCGTTAGGGACGATCTGATCATCATGTGGAATCATGGTCTTGGTGTCCCTAGCTCTGTAGGAGACTCCGGCTACTGAGACTAGATTTGAAACCAAGGCGGCAAAAGGTAGGTTGCCCACAATCTGTACGTCTCCCATAGCATTCTGGATGTGTCTTGGTAAATTGAGAGGCTGGTCTGTAAGGACACACCAGAGTAAACAGCCATGTCTGCAGTGAAGGAGGACTCGTGAGTGCTCGAAAAGACGTAATGAGACATAATCTGTGCCCATACTCGAGCCTCTAAGGTGAGTACTGAAGCCAATATTTCCTTAGGGTGGGATCGATGGTATCCATAGATCCATCTGCTGCCAGGTTGTGCTATAACTCTGAGAACGGCGTCCCAGTCAAATTGGTATGTTTAGCGCTTGAAAGAGGCTTCTTGGAATGCGTCCAATCCTTCTGGAGCAGGGGGAAGATCTAAAGCTCGCTGAATGGCTTCTTCAGTTATCGGGACTTGTTTCTGACGGATATAGACAGACTGCAGGGTTGGCATGTGAAAGTTTGAGTAGAATTCGGCTACCCATGAAAGATTAACCTGCCGTGACTTTCTCCGTAGGAATCCCCATTGTCTCCATTCAATTCGGGGATCAACAAAATCAACAATGTGGTTCGGGAGAATTAGTAGGTACTCATTATTGTAGTTCCTCTCAACTAGGATGGGGAACATCTGCTCACAGTAGCAGTTAGTGAACCGCGCAGTGTCCTTTGCTGGAAAGGCTTTCTCTTTTTCATCGACCTTGATGATCCTCTTGATTCTCTTTGTTGAGGGCTTTACTGCTGTTGAAGAAGGTTCCGCAGCTAGTGCTCTTTTTGTTCCTTTCCTTGCTGGTGGTTTGGGAGTAGCTTTCTCTTTACCTTTCTTGGTGGCCATCTTGAAAAAGGAAAAGGAAAGTAACTTATAAAGTTAAGGGTTTGAGCAAGGAAAAGGATGGTACAAGTGATAATTAATGCACGGTAAAGAAGGATGTCGTTAACACATGGTCGCGACTACATGTCAGAAGTTCATCAATGGAAATATAGCAAGTGCATGTGGTGGCAAGTAGATGCAAGATGTCTATTGGCATGCTGGCAAAGGCATGAGAAGCATAGATCAAGCATTAATTACTTAAATGTATTATCACTCATAACAAACTAGCCATCACATTTTGTTTTGACAATAATATTCATTTAATAAAATATTTAAGGAGTTTTGTGAAAAACAGGCATTAGAGTAGAAGAATAGGATAAGTAAAATGCACAATGCCATACGGGCTTTTTCACAAACACTTAGCATACATGGTAAATATGTTATTGAAAGTATTAGATTTGAACATGCAAGCAACCCTTAAGAAGTAATATTAATTGTTAAGCAATTCTTTAATAATTCACAAGCAATTATAGAAGAAAACAATCACCCAAATAAATTTCTAACACCAATTAAAAGGATGTAAAAAGAAAAAGAAAGACAAAGAAAACATAGATAGTGAAAGTAAAAAAAGAAAAGAAGAAGAAAACATAAATAAAAGTAACAATGAAAAAGTAAAAAGGAAAGAAGAAAAGAAAAGAATCTTGATAATGAATGTGAAAAAGAAGGGGGGAGAGAGTAAAAAGTGAGAAGGAATAAAGAAGAAAGAAGGAGGAAGAAAGAAATAAGAAGGGAGAAGAAAAAATTAGGATTGGGGAAGAAAAGATAGGAATTCTGGCGCAGGTCAAGTTAAACTATGCGTCACATGCGACGCGGACGCGTGGAGCACGTGTTCGCGTGGTTGGTGCTATTTTCAAGTGACGCATACATGTGAGTGACGCGCACGCGTGACTTGATTTGTGATATTGGCGCGAGTGTAGCCTCGCGCACGCACAACTCTCTGTTTTATACGTACATTGCCAAAATTTTGGATGACGCGTGCGCGTGGGTGACGCGCACGCGTGAATGGCCTAATTTTGAAAAATGAAGCGTACGCATGGGTGACGCATACGCGTGATAGGGCTTGTGCTTCCACCACCATTCCAGCCCCACTCCATCATAACTCTCTGCCATATACCCTTTTACGTCGATTTTGCAGGGTCACGCGTGCGCGTAGGTGACGCGCACTGGCGCACGTGTGGAGGCTGATTTTTCAAGTGATGCGGACGCGTCAGGGACGCGTTCACGTGGGCGTGTTTGTGCCTAAGGCACGCCTCTAGCCACGCTCTCGCGTGACTCTCTGCTACTTTTCTTCCTTGTTTCGAATGCACATATGACGCGGACGCGTCAGTGACGCTTGCACGTCACGTGCATTTTTTTTATGCAGAATGCAAATGTAAATGTAGACTATATACAGAGATTATGAGAAGATTCACTTAAGGAAAATAAAGTAAAATAAAATAAAACAAAACTAAGACTGAGACGGAACGATCATGCCATGGTGGGTTGTCTCCCACCTTTCATTTTGCTTTTACATCCTTAAGTTGGACGGTCTTCAGGCTCATTCTGCTTCTGTTGGGGGTCTTCCAAGAGGAAAACCTCTAGTTCTTTGTGATCCTTCATCTTCTCTCCATGATAAAGCTTTAGGCGATGTCCATTGACCTTAATGAATTTAGAGCTAGAAGGATGACACAGGTGAAAAACTCCGTTTGGCTCTGCCTTTTCTACTCTGTAGGGACCTTCCCATCTTGATCTCAACTTGCCTGGCATGAGCCTCAGTCTGGAGTTATAAAGAAGAACTAACTCCCCTGGTCTGAATTCTCTTCTTTTTATGTGCTTGTCATGGACAACCTTCATCTTCTCTTTTTATCGCCTAGAGTTGTCATATGCTTCTAGGCGAAGGTTTTCCAATTCTGCTAGTTGCAGCTTCGTTTAAGCACCAGCTTCCTCAAAATTCATGTTGCACTCCCTCACAGCCCAGAAAGTCTTGTGTTCCGCCTCTACTGGAAGGTGGCAATCCTTTCCATACACTAAGCGGAAGGGGCTCATCCCAATGGGTGTCTTGTATGCTGTTCGATATGCCTAGAGCGCATCTTGTAGCCTGGCACTCCAGTCCTTCCTATGAACTTTTACTATCTTCTCCAGAATTCTCTTTATTTCTCTATTAGATACTTCTGCTTGCCCACTAATCTGGGGATGATAAGCTGTTGCTACTTTGTGAACAATCCCATGCTTCTTCAGTAATCCTGTTAATCTCCTGTTACAAAAGTGAGTGCCTTGATCACTCACGATTGCTCGTGGTGATCCAAAGCGACAGATAATATGATTTCTAACAAAGAAAACAACAGTGTTAGCATCATCAGTACGGGTAGAAATTGCTTCCACCCATTTAGAGACATAATCTACAGCTAACAGTAAATAAAGGTAACCACTAGAGTTTGGAAATGGACCCATAATGTCAATACCCCAAATATAAAAAATTTCACAGAATAGCATAATCTGTTGAGGCATCTCATCCCTCTTGGATATATTACCAAACTTTTGGCATGGGAAACAAGATTTACAAAAAGCAGCAGCATCTTTAAAAAGAGTAGGCCACCAAAATCCATAGTCTAAAATTTTTCTAGCTGTTCTTTGAGGGCAAAAATGTCCTCTACTCTCAGAAGAGTGGCATGCCTCTAAAATAGACTGAAATTCTGATTGGGGTACACACTTTCTAATTACCTGGTCATCACCACACCTCTATAAGTATGGGTCATCCCATATATAATATTTAGACTCGCTTTTCAGCTTATCCCTTTGATGCTTAGTAAAATTGGGAGGAAAAGTATGGCTAACTAGATAATTAGCTACAGGTGCATACCAAGGAACCACTTCAGATACTACATGCAAGCTATCAAATGGAAAATTATCATTAATAGGAGTGGAGTCATCCTTAATGTGCTCAAGGCAACTCAAGTGGTCTGCCACTAAATTCTGGTTACCACTCCTATCCTTAATTTCTAAATCAAATTCTTGCAGCAGCAGTATCTAACGTATTAGCCTTGGTTTAGACTCTTTTTTAGCTAATAAATATTTTAGAGTTGTATGGTCTGAGTACACTACTACCTTAGTACCAAGTAAATAGGCTCGAAATTTATCCAGAGCAAAAACAATAGCAAGAAGCTCTTTTTCAGTAGTAGTGTAATTAGACTGAGCGACATCTAAGGTCTTAGACGCATAAGCAATTACGAAAGGATCCTTACCTTCGCGCTGAGCCAGTGCCGCTCCTACCGCATGGTTGGAGGCATCACACATAATCTCAAAAGGCCGGCTCCAAATCTAGTCCTCTCACAATCGGAGCTTGAGTCAGGGCGATCTTCAGCTTATCAAACGCTTGCATGCAATCCTCACTGAACTCGAACTCAATATCTTTCTGCAGCAGTCTGGATAAAGGTAATGCTACCTTACTGAAGTCCTTAATGAATCTCCTGTAGAAATCTGCATGGCCAAGAAACGAACGGACTTCCCTCACAGAGGAGGGATAAGGTAAACTAGAAATGACATCTACCTTTGCTGGATCTACAGAAATATCAGTATTAGAAACAACATGTCCTAGAACAATCCCTTGTTTTACCATAAGTGACATTTTTCAAAATTCAATACAAGATTTGAACTAACACACCTGTCTAATACCCTAGCTAGACTATCCAAGCAAAGGTTAAAGGAATCACCATAAACACTAAAATCATCTATGAATACTTCCATACAGTTCTCAATAAGATCTGAAAAGATACTCATCATGCATCTTTGGAAAGTAGCCGGTGCATTACATAAGCCAAAAGGCATCCTCTTATATACATATGTTCTAAAGGGACATGTAAAAGTACTCTTCTCCTGATCTTCAGGAGATATATGAATTTGGAAATAGCCTGTACAACCATCTAAAAAGCAGTAATGGGATTTACCTGACAGGTGATCAAGCATCTGATCAATAAATGGCAAGGGGTAGTGATCCTTGCGAGTAGCTTGGTTGAGATGCCTATAATCAATGCAAGCCCTCCATAAATTCTGCACTCTAGTTGTTAGGAGTTCTCCAAGCTCAATCCTTACTGTTGTGACTCCAGACTTCTTGGACACCACTTGTACTGGACTGACCCATTCGCTGTCTGAGATGGGATAAATGATATCCGCTTCAAGTAGCCTGGTCACTTCTTTCTTGATAACTTCTAAGATGGTGGGATTCAATCTTCTTTGGGATTGACGGACAGGCTTTGCCCCCTCTTCTAAGTATATTCTATGCTCACAAACTTGAGGGCTGATGCCTACTATATCCGCCAAGCTCCATCCAATTGCTTTCTTGTGTTTTCTCAGCACACTAAGCAGTTACTCCTCCTGTTGGGAAGTGAGTTCCCTTGCAATGATAATTGGGAATTTCTAATTATCCTCAAGGTAAGCATACTTGAGGTGGGGAGGAAGGGGCTTCAATTCCAATTTCTGCTCATAGCTAGGCTCTGGATTATCTGGAACTAGTGATAATGGCAAGGTATCTTCATTATGTTCAGAGGGTGTCCCCACACTTGGACCTTGCTCCTGTGCTTCTCTTCTACTTCTTCTTGGTTAACTTCAGCTACAGTTTCATCAATGATGTTGCACTGGAAGATAGAATGATCTTCCGGAGGGTGCTTCATAGCTTCATTTAAACTGAAACTCACTGCTCTGCCATCTATCTCAAAGAAGTAAGTTCCTGAGAATGCATCCAGCTTGAACTTTGAAGTCTTTAGGAATGGTCTTCCAAGCAGGATTGATGATGGTCTTCCTGAGTCATTAGGGGGCATTTCCAGGATATAGAAGTCAATGGGAAATGTGAGCCCTTTAATGCTCACTAATACATCTTCAGCAATTCCAACTACTATAATAATGCTTTTATCTGCTAACACAAAACGGGCTGCCGACCTTTTTAAGGGAGGAAGCCTCAAAGCATCATATATAGACAATGGCATTATACTAACACATGCTCCTAAATCACACATGCAGTCAAAAAATATTACACCTCCGATGGTACAGTTAACCATGCATGGACCTGGATCACTACATTTTTCAGGTATACCTCCCATTAAAGCAGATATAGAACTACCTAAAGGAATAGTTTCTAATTCATTAATTTTGTCTTTATGTATGCATAAATCTTTTAGAAACTTTGCATATTTAGATACTTGTTGAATAACATAAAAAAGGGGAACAGTTACCTCAACCTTTTTGAAAAATTTCTACCATTTTGGGATCAAGTTCCATCTGCTTTCTGGACTTCCTTGCAAGGTGTGGAAATGGGATAGGGATGGCGCCATTCGCAGCCTCTGCATCCTTTGGTGCTCCATTCCTTGGCTGAGCTACTTCTTCTTCAACCTTGTCTTGTACTTCTTCTTCCTCTTTAGCTTCTTCCACTTCAAACAAGTCCTCAACTAGGGCGTGTTCTTATGGGCTTGGCTCCTCCTAATTCCTCTCTGGCAGTGTGGTTCCAGACCTCAAAGTGATAGCATTGATGCCACCCTTGGGGTTAGGTAAGGGTTGAGAAGGAATTCCACTGGAGCTTGAAGGCTGGTTGGTGGAAGCATGTAATGAATCTATTCGGGAGACGAGAGCTTGTAAAGTGGCACTCAGACCATTTAGAGTAGAGTTCAGTGTAGTCTGCATGTCTTGTTGTCCTTGTGCAAGAGAACGAAGCATCTCGTCATTTGATGAGGAAGGGGGATAAGTGATTTGAGGGGCCTGTTGTTGGTTGTGTTGGGGTCCTTGTGATTGCCTCAGTTGAGGTGCTCTGTAAGGTTGGTTCTAATTTTGCTGTCTGTTGTTGTTATTCCACCTCTAATTTCCTTGGTTGTCTCTGCCTTCTCTGTTATAGTTGTCCCTCCAACCATCCTTGGTTATAGTTTCCACCTTGGTTGTAGTTGCCGCCTTGTTGATTGTATCCTTGATTTGGGCGGTCATAGAAGTTATGAGTAGCTGCCACAGTGTTGTCTTTTTGTTGGAGTTGCGGGCATCAACAGTATAATGACTATAATCAGCACAGATTCCACATACTCTTTGGGGAACTAACTGTTGGCTTTGTTGTCGTGGGAAATGCTGAGTTTGTTGTTGATTCAACTGCATCTGCTTCAGTAGGTTGGTCATTTCACATATACTCTGTGTAAGAGCAGTAGTCTCACTGCTAAAGGAAACCTCTGCAATAGTCTTTGAGTGGTTGCTCATGTGCCTGTGATTCTTAGTGGACTCGGCTAAGTCGCTGATCAGTTACCATGCTTCATCTGCGGTCTTATACTTTTTCAGAGAACCATTACTAGCACCATCTAATGTAGTTTTATCCCGAGGCTTCATGCCTTGAGTGAAGTAGCTGATTAACACTAACCTGTCAATCATGTGATGGGGCATGCGTCCAGAAGGTTTTTAAAACGCTCCCAGTACTCATAAAGAGTCTCTAATTCTCCTTGAACAATGCAGGAGATCTCTTTTCTCAATCTATCTGTAACTTCAACTAGAAAGTATTTTTCCGAGAATTCTCTCCTGAGCGTATCCTAGTTGGTGACAGTTGCTTCAGATTGGGAGTAGTACCACTCCCTCACCTTTTCCTCAAGAGAAAACGGGAAGGCGGTTAATAGAATAGAAGTTTTATTTGCACCATGACGCCTTACAGTCGAACAGGATGTCTGAAAATCCCTTAGGTGCATGATAGGCTCCTGAGCAGGTAAGCCATGAAACTTAGGCATCAAGTTGATTAGTGCAGTCTTCAGCTTAAAATCTGCAGCCATAGTTGGATGATGCACTTGATATGGCTGCAGTGTAAAATCTGGAGCTCCAGCTTCTTGGAGAGTAATCCTCCTAGGTGCTGCCATGTTATCTGCACGTGAATCAACTAAATCAGTAGTAAAGGAGCTTGTTTCTTCCTCAGATGGCGATTCAGATTCGCCCTCAGATAAGACTGGTGAATCGATAACGATCACTTCACCACCCTCAGAGGCTAACCGACGCCGAGCTCGCCTAATACGTGAAAGAGTTCTTTCAATTTCAGGATCAAATGCAGCTAAGCTCGGATTAGGCAGTGAACGCGTCATTCAATGAAAGAAACATACAGCTCATGGTAATAAAATAAAATAAAATATGCAAATAAAAATAAAAATATGTACACTAATTAATAATTCAGCACACAATTGTAACTCCCTGGCAACGGCGCCAAAAATTGGTGCGTGGCAGAAATTAGACCAATTAAGAGATTATAATATAAGAACAGCGTTGCGAGTATAGCTCTTAACCAACAAAAATCCGCCTCATCAATTTAGAAAGGTTGTCACAAAAGTTTAGAATAAAAATACTGGGAGTATGAGTCCCAGGTCGTCTCCCAACGAGTTGCTAGAAAGGGTGCTAATTTATTAATTAGGAGTTTTCCGAGAAATTGGAGTTTGAATAACAGAAAATAAATAATTGTAATTAAGTGCAATGAAAATAAAAAGAAATTTATATTATTCAAAATAAAAAGCTTTGACTGGGGGAATGATTAATTAGAAGTTCTATCCTTGTTAGAATTCTCTCAAGTGTAGTATACAGAGGTTGCTATTTTCACTTAGTTAACCCTTACTAAATAAAGGAAAGTCAATTGATTGAGCTAACTCTTATTCGCAAATCCTAGTCTTCTCCCTTGGGAAGGTCTAGCGTTAGTAAATACAGAATTAGCCAACAACTTCCAATTTAACTAACCACTTGAGCATTCCAACTCAAGTGTCTCCTCTTAATCAACCCCCATGTCAAGTAGGGAATCTACTCTATTGACATGGATACCATCTTCATTATTGGGAGTTTGGAATAAAAAAAGACATGATAATTTAAATAAAATAGAGATTCAAAATTAATTAAAAGTAAAAGTAATCATTTGCATTAACAATCCATAAAAATAATCCAATTGTAACTTTAAACAAGAATTAAGAATAAATAAAAGAGTAAGAAAATAAACTAGAATAATATCTTCAACGGAGGTGATGACTCTTCAATATCCAAAAGCAAAAGCATAAAACTAATAATCTATGAATGTAAAGAAAACCTAGAGGAAGAGTGATTTCTCTTTAGATTCAGATCTAAAAACCTAAAACTATGCTAATGAGAATGTGTGAATGTGTGTTGAGTCTCTGCATGTTTCCTGGCTCTATTATGTTTCTGGGTTGAAAAATGGGTCAAAACTCGGCCCGAAATCGCCCCCAGAGTTTCCTGTTATTTCTGCAGATCGCGCAAGTCACGCATACGCATCAGTCACACATGCGCATCGCTGGTCTTTTTGGCGTGTCACTCGTTCGCGTCAGTTACGCGCACGCGTCCTTGTGCAGACTCCAATCCATGCGTACGCGTCAGGCACGCGCACGCGTCGCTGCGAATTTCTGCATATCGCGCGCTCGCGTGAGCCATGCGTGCGTGTCGATGCTCGTTGGTTATCTCCTTGGTTTCTTATTTTCCTTCTATTTTTGCAAGCTTCCTCTCCATTCTCTAAGCCATTCCTACCCTATAAATCCTGAAACACTTAACACACGGATCACGACATCGAATGGTATAAAGTAGAATTAAAATATACTAATTAAAGCTCTCTAGGAAGCAAGTTTTCACCCATAAAACAAAACTAGGAAGGGATTGTAAAATCATACAAATCATATGAATAAGTAGGTAAAGATCTGATGAAACCACTCAATTAAACACAAGATAAACCATAAAATAGTGGTTTATCATGGTGTCTTAGGAGGTGATTTTGGTTGTAGCTTGTTTTACTGCTTTACGGGTTCGCAACCTCCCGTTTTGACTAAGTGGTGCCCCTGCTGTAGGTATGGCCGAGCGCCTCGTTCTCCCGAATTAGGCTCAGCGGCCGCTAGCCGATTTCATTGATCATTACGCTTGGGTTTCCTTCGACGTGAAGGACACCCCTTCCAAGGTCTCCAAGGAGAACCTCCAGGATCTGCGCCAATCTGGGCTCTTGTGTGGAGGTGGCTCTGAGGAAGCGTTTTATCAAGTTTATGTACCTACTGACCAGGAGCGTGTTTGCCAGAAGAACCTGGCAGCTCCTTGAGTTGTCGACTGATTGTGGGTTTGTGAACCCATGTTCACAACCCTGGGGGTTCGTTTACCCTTTTTCCTTTTTGTTATTGGTTTGTTGAACCGTTGTGATGTTGCTCCGTCGCAACTGCACCCGAACAGCTGGGTTGCCATCCGATGTTTCGAGATGGTTTGTGAATATCTGGAGCTTCCAACCTCTGTGAACGTTTTCTTTTACCTTTTTCTACTTACGAACCCTTCTCGGCAAGGGAAGGCGAAGAAGAGGTATATGTCCTTCAGGGCCCAACAAGGTCGCCGGATCTTTGGCCTTTTTGAGGACTCCTTCCATGGTTTTAAGTCTACTTTTTTCAAGGTCAGGCCAATCGAGGGTCATCAACCCTTCTGGCTTATTGCCGAGGGGGAAAGGCGGATCCCGACTTACTGGAGCTTCGGAGCAGGATCCGATTATTTGATAAAAATATTCTATGACTGGTTGAGCCCAGAAGATTGTAACATCGGTGACATCTTGTTGGCAATTTTTGGCGAGAAAAATCTTAACCCTCGTATGGTTATGGGGGACCGAGAGGCCGATCAATCGTATGTTGGTGAGTTCTTTACTTTTTTGTATTTTTAATGTTTGCTCTCCTATTGCTCACACCTTTGCCCTTTTTGCTTACAGTTTCTATGGCTGGCAGGAAGAAAACTTTGGCTGACTTGATGAACCTCATCCAAGATGGTGATGAGGTTGGCGAGCACTCTTTAGCGACTCCTTCAGCGAGTCAGGACCAGGAGGACGCCGGAGAGGGTAGTGGTCGGGTTGACGGGGCTGACCAAGGTCAGTCGGAGAAGGTTGAGGTCCCTCCTGGGAACACCTCGGGGAACCCAAGTGTGGAGGCAGAGGCTCCTTTTGACGAGGAGGATTTGGGGCTTGATGATGACGATTTGAAGGTCGTTGGCAACCCGAAGAAGAAGAAGCGGGACTCTGAGAAGGCTCTCTCTGTTATGGAAAAGAACTTTGATGCTGGGGGTTTCATTGAGTCCTAGTTGCTTCCTGGTATTGAAGAGTTTTTCTGGGATGCCGACCTCTCTGGCAGGCGAGGTGGATCTACCGCAGCCTTCTTTGAGCTGCTGCTATTGCCAAGAAGGTGGAACCTGTCTTAGGGAATTATCATGTTTTGGAAGGGAAACTTCGAAACTCTCAGAAAGATTTGACAGATTCGAGATCTCAGGAGGAGTCTCTAAAGGTAAAGTTGTCTGAGCAGGAGAAGAAGGCTGAGGAGGATGCCAAAGAGATCAACAGGCTGGTAGACCGGGACCTCTTATTGATGAAAGATTTGAATACTTCACGTGGTGAGACTACCGCTGCTGAGAAGAAAGTCAAGGAATTGGAGGAAAAGCTAAAGTTGGCGGAGAGCTCAGCGGCGACTACCCGTCAGGAGATGGCCGTGCTAAAGAAGAAAAACAAGGAGCTTGCAAAGGGGGTCCAGGAAGCTGTGAAGCTGACTGAAGAGGGCATTAAGCTTCAGGTGGCCGTGCTGGCTCCCAACCTCGATCTTTCTCAGGTTGGGGCCCTCAAGACATTAAGGATGGGAAGATTGTTGATATCCTCAAGCCCTGAGATGGATACTTCTTTCAGATCTTGTATTCCTTATCTTGCTTTTGAAACTTGTTATCTTTATCTTTGGGCCTGTTTAAGGCGCCTTTTATTTGTAATGAACACTTTGGCATTTTATATTGATTAAGCCATTTATGTTTTATCATTTGCTCGTTCGGGCCGAGGTGGCTTTTGATTGTTTTGTCATTTTCGCTTATTCGGGCCGTCGTGGCCTTTTGATTTTTGGTTTACCGTTTTCATGGTACTTGCCGTTTTTGTCACTTGTCACTTTTTAAGTTGTATTTTGACTTTTGGGTCCCTTTGGTTCCCGGGATGATCAATCCCGGGTTTCTGTTAGGTCGACCAGTCGTTGTTTGTTGTTTTGTCGCATCGGCGTATATCTTGCAAAAGACGAAGTTACTGTATGCGCATATATATAAGATTTTAAAAAAAGTGATGTAATACATTTTAAGTAAAAGAAATGAGAGTGAGAAAGGAATGCAGAGAAAATTAAAGTGGAGGGGGCGAGGTCGTCAGATCGTGTGGTTGCTTCTTCTTATGAGTGGAATCTTATGAGTAGAACCATCTTAGGTTTGCCATATTCCATGTTCTTGGTACCTCGCTTCCATCTAACCTCTCCAACTTGTAGGCACCCTTGCCGAGGACTTCACTTACCCTGTAAGGGCCTTCCCAGTTGGCGGCCAGTTTACCTTCTCCTGGGGTTGGCAGCCCTATGTCATTGCGTCGTAAGACCAAGTCACCTTCTCCAAGACTTCTTTTCAGCACTTTGCCATTGTACCTTAGGGCTATCCTTTGCATGATTGCTGTCTTTGTTAGATGTGCCATTTGTCTTGTTTCGTCAACTAGATCTTTTTCGACTGCCTCACTTCCCCCTCCGAGGAGTAGCCTTGGACTTGGCTCCCCGACTTCGACTGGGATGACTGCGTCGACCCGTACATGAGTCAAAAGGGGGTTTCGCTGGTAGAAGATTGTGGGGAGGTTCTGTAAGACCATAAGACTGAGGCTATCTCGTCTGCCCACGAGCCCTTCTTTTCTTCAAGTCGTTTCTTCAACCTCTTTGAGATAACATTGTTGGCTGCCTCTGCCTATCCGTTGGTTTGGGGGTGCTCGACTGAGGAAAATTTTTGTTTGATTCCTAGTCCCGCTAGGAATTCTTTGAATTTCTTGTCAGTGAACTGTGTCCCATTATCCGATATGACAGTTTCCGGGATACCAAATCTGGTGACCACTTGCCTCCACATAAATTTTTGGCAATTTACTGAAGATATGCTGGCTAGTGGTTCGGCTTCCACACACTTGGTGTAGTAGTCTATGGCTACTATCAAGTATTTTACTTGTCCTAGCCCAGGTGGGAATGGCCCAAGGAGGTCGACTCCCCATTAGGTGAAAGGTCAGGAAGCCATCATCGTGCCGAGTTCTTCAGGTGGAGCCTTGTGGAAGTTGGCATTTTCTTGGCATTTCTTGCATTTTCTGACGAACTCCTGGGCGTCCGACATCATTGTGGGCCAATAATATCCTGCTCGGATGATCTTTCTTGCTAGCGACCTTCCTCCAATATGGTGATCACAACACCCTTCATGGACTTCGCTTAGGACGTAATCCATCTAGTCGGGGTGTAGGCATTTGAGTAGGGGTTGGTGGAGCTCTCATTTGTACAACTGCCCCTGTATGATAACCTATTTGGGGGCTTCCCTCTTGGTGGCTTGTGCTTCCTTCTTGATGACTTGTATCATCTACCCTTCTTTCTTGCATAAAGAAGACCATAAAAGAGCATAAATCTCATTTGATCAGTACAATTCATACATTATTTGATGAATATTATGTTACACTACTTTGAGATGAGTTGTGCTGAATTTCAGGTGAAAAAGGCAACAAAAATAGGTAGAAGACAAACAAGAAGTTGGGCGTGTGAAACTGGCGTGCCACTTGGGAGCAAACGCCACAAACATGCACTGGCATGGCACGCCAGGAGCTAGGCGTGGCATGCCAGTACTAAATTCCAAAAGGGAGATCCAAGCATGCATGTGGGCGTGGCATGCCAGGGACTGGACGTGGCACGCTAGTACAAAGTTCCAGGAAGCAACAATGGAGGAAATGAAAGGGGTGTAGCACGCCAGGTTGGGCGTGGCACGCCTAACCCATCAACTACTATGGGCGTGCCACTTGAGCAAAGGGGCGTGGCACGCCAACTCGCCATTCCAAGAAGAACCTTCACTATGGCGTGCCACTTGGTATCGAAGGCGTGGCACGCCAGCTCCAAGAAGTCACTTGGGCGTGCCACATGAGAACCCAGGTGTGGCACGCCAAGCTTGAAGAGTTCACAAATCCATGGGCGTGCCACTTGAACAGCATGGCGTGGCACGCTGGTACAATAATCCAGAGAAGGGGCTAAAGGCAATTGAAGACTGGGCGTGCCACTTGAAGTCGAAGGCATGGCTCGCCAACCTCTCAACCGCACTTAGGCATGCCACTTGAGCAACCAGGCGTGGCATGCCAATGCACAAAGATAACAAAAGCAAGGACTATGCGTGCCACTTGGTGTTGAAGGCGTTCTACGCCAACCCAAGCATGTCACTATGGCGTGCCACTTGAAGGCTGAGGTGTGGCACGCCAACTACTGGAACCAAGACAAGATCATGGGCATGGCACGCCAACCTTTAGGCGTGGCACGCTGGTATAAGTTTCCAGAGAGGATGAAGGAGGCCAATTACATGGGGCGTGCCACTTGGTATCGAAGGCGTGGCACGCCACTCACTATTCTTCACTTAGGCGTGCCACTTGAATCCCAAGCGTGGCACGCCAGTGCAATTCAGAGAGCAAAGAAGCATTGGGGTGTGCCACTTGAGTTCGTGGCGTGGCACACCAAACAGAGGAACCACTCACTCATAAAGGGGCGTGGCACGCCAGACCCTGGGCGTGCCACGCTAGTTCAAGTTTCAAAAGGAAAGAGGCTAGGGCGTGCCACTTGAGCTCGAAGGCGTGGCACGCCAAGGTTGTTAAAGAGACGAGCGTGCCACTTGAAGGGCTGGGCGTGGCACGCCAAGCTAAAAGCAAAGAGCACGTGACACGCCACTAGAGTGCCAATCACACGCCAGTTGGGAGATCACACTTATTCAGCTTCTTTTCCCTCCAAAATGTAATTTTCTTTTTTCACTTTTGTAATTCTTTTATTTTACTAGGAGTAGTGTAAATAGCCCCAAGGAGTACTGAAGAAGGGGGTTAAGCAGTCAGTTTTAGATCCACTTTTACACTTTACTTTTGAGTACTTTTTGAGCTATGAGTAGCTAACTTTCCTCTCATTGAGAGAGGGAGCTCTGTTGTACTTGATGGATTCATAATAGTGAAATTCTTCTTCTCTTCATCTTCTCTTTGATTTGCTAGAAGGAATTTTGTTCTTAATGCTTAGTGTTCAATTATCTTGGAAAAGAGATTGAATGCAATTGGGTTTCATGGGAACCTTGGAAAAGGAAACATGAAACCATGCTTGAAATCCCTTCTCACACTTGAGTAGAATCTGGGTTTTGGTGTTTGGATATGTGACATATAATCCTCCCTCTACTTGGACCTACGATGGTGTGTGGTATAATCAGGGACCAAGTATATCTCTCTTCATGAGCAATTAGACCAAGGAATTGGCTATTGATCAAGATCTGAGAGATTGAGTCACCAAAGGAATGGGGCTCAATCAATCATGATTGTCAAGAGGTCAATGACTTGCATGATTGAAGAGGATATAAGCTAGATTTGATCCAAAGAGACAACATCTCCCAATCTCAATGAATTTCCCCATTCTTATCTATCCATTTCTTTATAGCTTAATTTTACATTCAACAATCCCCCATTTCCATTTACATTCAAGTCATTTATGATTCTGCATTTTACATTCTGCCATTTCTATTTCTGCACTTTATTGCTTTTCTTTATATTCTAGTCGTTTACATTTATGTCATTTACAATTCTGCACCTCACAATCTTAGGAAGACCATTTCTAGCTATTGCTGGAGCCATCATTGATGTGCAAAAAGGGGAACTAGTCTTGAGGTTGCATGAAGAGAAAATAGTCTTCAACGTCTTTAAAGCAATGAGTTACCCCAAGGAATCCATAGGAGAATGCATGCTAGTAGACACAATGGAACAAATAGTTCAAGAAATCTTGGAAGAAGAATAATGTGGAGGAACCATTGAGCTGGAACATGCACCAGATGGAGAACCACCGCACGCAACCATGAGAAACTCAATCATGCCAACCACTACAGACAACAAAGATGCAGAGTCACCAAAACTAGAGCTAAAAACTTTACCACCCAGCATGAAATATGCATATCTGGGTGCTAACAATACTTACCCAGTGATCATAAATTCAAGTCTGAGTAAGGAACAAGAAGAGGAGCTTATCCAAGTGCTGAGACAACACAAGGATGCCATAGGCTGCACACTTGCAGATTTAAAAGGGATCAGTCCTTCAATGTGTATGCATAAAATCTTACTTGAAGAAGATGCCAAACCTTCAAGATAACAACAAAGGAGGCTGAACCCAACTATGAATGAAGTGGTTCAGAAAGAAGTGTTGAAATTGTGGCAAGCAGGGGTGATCTACCCCATTTTAGACAGCCCTTGGGTAAGCCCAGTGCAAGTAGTCCCTAAGAAGGGAGGGATCACTGTTGTGACAAATGAGAAGAATGAATTGATACCCACAAGGACAGTGACCGGATGGCGTATGTGCATTGACTACCGAAAACTTAATGAAGCCACCTGGAAGGACCACTTTCCCTTACCTTTCATGGACCAGATGCTTGAAAGATTGGCAGGACATGAGTATTATTGCTTCCTGGATGGGTATTCAGGCTACAATCAAATTGTTGTAGACCCCAAGGATCAGGAAAAAACCTCATTTACTTGTCCATATGGTGTCTTTGCTTATAGGAGAATGCCTTTTGGATTGTGCAATGCACCTGCAACATTCCAAAGGTGCATGCTCTCCATTTTTTTAGACATGATTGAGGAGTTCATAGAAGTATTCATGGACGACTTCTCTGTATTTGGGAACTCATATTTTGATTGCCTATACCATCTTGCTCTTGTGCTAAAAAGGTGTCAAGAAACCAACCTGGTTTTAAACTGGGAGAAGTGCCATTTTATGGTAACTGAAGGGGTGGTTCTTAGTCACAAGATTTCAAAAGATGACATAGAAGTGGACAAGGCAAAAGTGGAAGTAGTTGAAAAATTACCTCCACCTTGCAATGTCAAAGCAATCAGAAGTTTTTTGGGACACGCTGGGTTCTATAGGAGGTTTATCAAAGATTTTTCAAAGATTACAAAACCCCTTAGAAACTTACTTGTCTCATTTACTCCCTTTGTTTTTGATAGAGAGTGCATGGTAGCCTTTGATGAACTTAAAAAGAAACTCTCCTCGGTACCTATTATAGCACCACCAAGCTGGGATCTTCCCTTTGAACTAATATGTGATGCATCTGATTTTGCTATTGGTGCTGTTCTAGGACAGAGGAAAGACAAGCTAGTACATGTTATTTACTATGCTAGCAAGGTTCTTAATGAGAATCAAAGGAACTATACCACCACGGAGAAAGAACTTTTAGCCATAGTTTTTGCTTTTGATAAGTTTAGATCATATCTTATTGGCTCAAAAGTAATTGTGTTCACTGATCATGCAGCACTCAAATACTTGCTTACCAAACAAGAATCTAAGCCCAGACTAATAAGGTGGATTCTGCTGCTCTAAGAATTTGATATTGAGATTAAAGATAGGAGTGGAGCAGAGAACAAGGTAGCTGACCACCTCTCAAGGATCCCACAAGAAGAAGAAATACAGCAAGTAGCAGTAAATGAAAGCTTCCCTGATGAACAATTGATGATGATTCGAATAGCCCCTTGGTTTGCAGACATAGCTAACTTCAAGGCTATTGGGGAACTACCAACTAACATCAATAAGCACATGAGGAGGAAGCTAATCAAGGATGCCAAACACTACATCTGGGATGACCCCTATTTGTTCAAAAGTGTGCTGATGGAATTCTAAGAAGGTGTATATCGCATGAAGAAGGGCAGGAAGTGTTATGGCAGTGCCATGGATCCGCATATGGAGGTCACTTCAGTGGAGAAAGAACAGCAGCAAAAGTGCTTCAATCCGGATTTTACTGGCCAACAATGTTTAAGGATGCCAAGAAAATGGTGTCAAGGTGTGATGAATGCCAAAGAGCTGGTAATCTAACCAAGAGAAATGAGATGCCACAGCAATTCATACTAAAGCTGGAGCTATTTGATGTATGGGAGATTGATTTCATGGGACCCTTCCCAACCTCCTACTCAAATAGCTACATATTGGTGGCTGTTGATTATGTCTTAAGGTGGGTAGAAGCCATAGCCACTACAACAAATGACAACAAAGTTGTGATAAGCTTCTTGAGAAGGAACATCTTCAGCAGATTTGGAGTTCCCAGAACTCTCATTAGTGATGGAGGGACACACTTTTGTAACAAACAACTCGAGACACTCCTTCTCAGATATGGAGTCAAGCACAAAGTGGCAACTCCATACCACCCACAGACTAACGGGCAAGCTAAAATCTCCAACAGAGAGCTGAAACGAATCCTTGAAAAAAACTGTTGGAAGCTCAAGAAAGGATTGGTCTAAGAAGCTGGATGATGCACTATGGGCCTACAGAACAGCCTATAAGACTCCCATTGGGATGTCTCCATACCAACTGGTATATGGCAAGGCGTGTCACTTACCAGTTGAACTTGAGCATAGAGCATTTTGGGCTCTAAAAATGTTAAACTATGATGAGCAAGCTGCTGGAGAAAAGAGATTAATGCAACTCAATGAGTTGGAGGAGTTTAAAAATCAAGCATATGAGAATGCAAAAATCTACAAAGAGAACACAAAAAGGTGGCATGACCAAAAGATAGCAAGAAGGGAGTTCACTAAAGGATAGAAGGTGTTACTCTACAACTCAAGACTCAAGTTCTTCCCTGGAAAACTTAAGTCTCGATGGTCAGGACCTTTCACCATACTCAAGGTGTTTCCCTATGGTCATGTGGAGCTCATGGAGGATAAGACTTAGAGAACTTTTACTGTCAATGGCCATAGACTTAAACACTACTTGGGAGGCTCCTTAGAAGAGCAGAGAGTGAGCTACAAGCTCACCTAAAGATAAAGAAATGTCAAGCTAATGACAATAAAGAAGCGCTAGTTAGGAGGCACCCCAACACTTTATCCTTTTTGATTTAATTGCTTTTCTTAGAAATAGTTTAAAATATATTGCTTTAGATAGTTTAATTTTCAGTCTCACATTTGTGTTACATTACCAAATTAGGATTAGTTTACAATTGTAGATATTAGCTTTGGCAGTTAGATTTTCGTTACACTCTTTTATTTCTTTCTATTTTGGAATTGCAACTTGATGAAGGCATAACTAATGAGGAGTGAATGGGCTGAAAACTAGCTAAATTGCTAAGTTTAGTCTGGCATCTCACTCACTTAATCTAGGCTTACAAACACTTAATAGATTGATTTTGAAGAGTAAGCCCAGAGATTAAGTTTGGTGTGGCCACCACCAAGGATCACATAGCAGCCCAAGTTACCCAATTTGAAAGCACTTAATGATTTGGTTAAGAACATGAATGTGGCTTAATGAGTTCAAAAGAATTGGAATAAAAAGAAAATGAAAGGATTTATGTTACTCCACTCTTATGAACACATTAAATACACAATGATGGAACCAATTTATTAAGATGCCAAAGGATTAAGTTTGGTGTCCCAAGGGACACCCATCAGTTGCAATTCAAATCACTCTTGATGAAAAGGAATGAGAAGGGGTTCTTTTGTCATTACTAATGGGCTTAGTTTCAATTTCAGGAGAGAAGATAGGGCCCACATGGTAAACAACTCACAAAGCAAGGAAGTCAGAGTGTACTTGCACTTTAGAACTCAACACATGCAGAAGACACTATGAGAAAAGAGTTGGCGCCTCTTCCCACGCTAGGCGCCACTCCCAAGTGGGAAAATATTTAACCCTTTTTATTTTCCACCATTCGAACCACACCATTCACCCATTATAAAAGCCTCACCTCCCTAACTCCTCTCCCACTTCAACAATCCCCACTCACACACGAAGAGCATACACCCCTCACCTTCCTTTCTCTTTCACCTTTTACTATCTCTCTTCCCCTACTTTCTATCTTCTTTTTCTTGATTGGGACAATCAAGTCCTAAGTTTGGTGTTAGAGCAAAACCTTATTTTGCTTGCTTTTTCTTGCAACCCCCATTTTTTTTTACAAACACACTCTCTCAACCTAATGGCACCACCAAAAAGCTCAGCCTCAAAGAAAAGAAAAACCAAGGAACTAACCTCTGGATCCTCAAGCTCTTTCAATGACTACAAGTTCCTCTCTGCATTCAACCAAAATCAATTCTATGGTTGGGTGAGTGAGAGGGAGATCATTCCAGAAGTTGGGTTTCAACTAGGGAGGAATGAGCATCTTGAAATCAACATTGAGATCAACAATAGGGGTTGGTCACTTCTATGCAACCCACCAAGAAAAGTGGTAGAGAGCTTGGTGAGGGAATTCTATGCTAACGCAGTGCCTCAACCAGGGCAATACTATGGCTACATTAGCTATGTAAGGGGGAAGTCCATTGACTAAAGCCCCTCTAGCATAGAAAGAATGCTAATGGTGAAGAGGACAAGCTCCACTCGGAGCTATGAAGAAAGAATGAAGCAGCAAGACCCTAGGTTTGAGGAGATCCTGAATGAAATTTGTGTGATGAATGTGCATTGGATAAATGATAAGGATGGGATATCCAACCAATTGAGGAGAAGAAATTTGAGCCCCCAAGCTAGAGGGTGGCTAGAATTTGTGAGGAGGTCCCTAATCCCCACATCCAACACTTCAGAGGTGACCAAGGAGAGAGCTGTGCTCATCTACAGCATCATGAAAGGAGAGAACATCAACGTGGGGGAGATGATCACCAACAACATCAACAAAGTGCTGAAAAGCACCAGTGACAACATAAGGTTGGCATTTCCCAGCATTATACAGAGGCTATGTGATGAGGTTGGAGTTAAAAAGATCATTGATGACGTGCTTGTGAAGCAAGATAAATTCATAACTGCCAAAAAGATGGCCAAAGTGGTGGCTGTCCACCCACTCAACAGGTCCAGAGAACGAAGAGCTCATGCTCATGGACCACAACAACAACAAGAAGAGGAAGAGGCAGAAGAGCAACCTCACTTCCTGGCACTTCAACCACCACTACAATACCAATATCAGTAATTTTCAGAAGGATTCAACTGGGAACAATTGCAAGGAGATGTACACCAAATGAAGGGAGACCTACACCACTTGAGGAAAGATGTCAACCAACTCAAGGAGACTCAACAACAACAATGGAGCCAAGTCAACCAGAATATTCAACAACTCCAAGGGGGTTTTGAAAACCTCAAGGAGCAGCAAGAACAATTTGATTGGGGAGAGGTGCGAAGTGCACTGGACAAAATAGTAGAGCAAGGCAAGTGGCAACAGAGGAACCTGGTTGAATTCAGAAATCTCTATGATGCCAGAACCATATCCAGGAGGCAGCATGACATCAATACACAAGCGAAGCTGAATCACTTGTGTAACGCCGTAGCCGCTCTAAACCCAGGATACCCAACCTTCATGCAAGGAATGGAAGAGCTAAGTGCAAGACAAGAGGAAATCCTAGCCAAGCATAAGGAAGATGAAAGGAATTATATGAGGAGGGCAGGATTTTGGAAGCCCAAGGATGCCAAACTACAAGAAGGTTCCTCCATGCCAGATGAAGGTGGCTCCTCCCCTTCCAAAAAGAATGACAAAGGGAAGGGGACAATGAACTAAAAATAAAGCTGCTCAAGGTTGTTGAGTCCCATGGTTGACACTTTCTAATTTCTGAAATCTTGTTTTAAGCTTTTGTTTGATTTACTCTTTGAATAAGTAATCATGCTAGGATATTTTATGTTTTATGCTTAGTTTTAATTACTGTTTGAATTCTTTATGAGTTTTTTTTACAAGAAAGAAAATGCCATGTATTTCAAGTCTTCATTTCAACATAAATAAAAGTAGAGCTTGTCTCCATAAGAGTTACTGTGATTTGTGCAAAAATAATAAGAGAGACCAAGGCCAAGAGAGATTATCAAACAAACTAAGAAATAAGAAACTGAGTTTAGAACCTTGGATGAACTAAAAAGAAAATGAGTCATGGAGAGCAACTAGTCCTAGAAGGTATAACAAGGGAAGGTTAAGGGGTGTTCCTTGAATATCCATAGAACCAAGAGGTAGTAAGAAATAAAGGCCCAAGGCTCTAAGCATCAACTACTGGGATGGAGAAAGAAACATTAAAAAGCTCAAAAAGAATTAAAGATCTTAGTAGATGCTTGTGGTGAAGATGTGTCAAGAAGAGACCTGGGCAAGTAAATTCTTAGGGGTGTCTCAACACCTAGTACCCTAAAACCAACTGGTTTGGGAGTGCTAATTGAAAGCCTAATTAAAGGGTTGTCTTGAGATAAAACACTTAGAGTCGTGGTCAAGAAAGCAAAACAACCCTTGCTACTTCAAGGTGACAATCAATAGAAAGGACCCCTAAAGCCTATACCTAAAAGAACCCTCAAGGATCCAAGAGCTTTTCATGACATTAAAACATTCATACATATGTTGAACACTTAGTTTTACTCTTAGTGGTATTGCAATCATTCAAAGCCAAGGCCTCAAGTTATAAAGGGTTTACTCACATTGATTTGCTTGGGACAAGCAGAGCTTAAGTTTGGTGTTGTGATGACTTGCATCATCTACCCTTCTTTCTTGCATAAAGAAGACCATAAAAGAGCATAAATCTCATTTGATCAGTACAATTCATACATTATTTGATGAATATTATGGTACACTACTTTGAGATGAGTTGTGCTAAATTTCAGGTGAAAAAGGCATAAAAAATGGGTAGAAGACAAACAAGAAGCTAGGCGTGTGAAACTGGCGTGCCACTTGGGAGCAAATGCCACAAAAATGCACTGGCGTAGCACGCCAGGAGCTAGGCGTGGCACGCCAGTACTAAATTCCAGAGGGGAGATCCAAGCATGCATGTGGGCGTGGCACGCCAGAGAATGGGTGTGGCACGCTAGTACAAAGTTCCTAGAAGCAACAATGGAGGAAATGAAAGGGGCGTGGCATGCCTAACCCATCAACTACTATGGGCGTGCCACTTGAGCAAAGGGGTGTGGCACGCCAACTCGCCATTCCAAGAAGAACCTCCATTATGGCGTGCCACTTGGTATCGAAGGCGTGGCACGCCAGCTCCAAGAAGTCACTTGGGCATTGATGTTAGGATTTTTGCTGGTAAAGAATTTTATAAAAATAGTCGCGCTGTAAGTATAGTTTCTAAACCGACAGAAATCCCTTCGTACAAACGTTTTGGTTGTCACAAGTAACAAACTCCTAAATAAATTGATAACCGAAGTATTTAAATCTCGGGTCGTCTTCTCAAGGAACTGCAGGGAAGTATGTTCTTATTATTGGTTATGAAGATTGTAAATTGGGGTTTTGAAAGTAAGGAGTAAGTAATTTAAATTGCAATTAAGATAAGTAAATGACTGTAAAATAAACTTTTGGTAAGGTATGAGAAATTGGAAGTCCTATCCTAGTTATCCTTATCAATGGAGATGAGAATTGAATCTTAATCCCACTTAGTTAGCCTTTACTAAAGCAAGGGAAGATCAAGTGGATTAATTAGTCTGATCTTCAGGTCCTAGTCAATTCCTAAGAAAGGACTGGAATTATTGAAGTTCAATTCAATTAGCAAAGATAACAATTATCAATCACGTTGAGTTTGATAACTCCTGAGTTACTGATTTCTTAACCAAGGCCAAAAGGGAAAAAGTAAATCTACTGGAATAAAAATGTCTTCAGATTGGAAGCAACAGTAACATAAATAAAAGAGAGCAATAATAAACTGAAATACCTCAAATAACATTAATTAAGAGAATTATCTGTAACATAGGAAAGTTCATAAATTAAATTGAGAAAATAAATAATTAAAAGGAATATTGAACCTGATAAAAAGGGGCAATCATGAAAGCAAAAAAAAAAATCCTAAATCCTAATCCTACGAGAGAGAGGAGAGAACTTCTCTCTAAAAACTACATCTAAATCATGAAAAGTGACTTATTGGAGACTCTCTCTTGACTGGATGCATTCCCCCACTTTATATCCTCTAATCTGTGCTTTCTGTACTTGGATCTGGGCCAAAAAGGGCTTCAGAAACTGCTGGGAGCATTTTCTGTAATTTCTGGTGCGTGGCCTCTGTCACGCGTCCGCGTGAGTCATGCGGTCGCATCATCTGGAGTTTTCCTTATCACGCATCCGCTTCAGTCATGCGTCCGCGTCATCTGCATTTTGCTCGTGGCGCGCGATCGCGTCGGTCACGCGTTCGCGTCGCTGTCTTTTCGCGCTAGGCATGCGACCGCGTCGCCCACGCGTTCGCGTCGCTGCCAGTTTCTTCAAAAACTCTATTTTGTGCTTTCCTTCCATTTTTGTATGTTTCCTTTCCATCCTTTAAGTCATTCCTGCCTTAGAAGATCTGAAACTACTCAACACACAAATTACAGCATCGAATGGTAATAAAGGGTAATTAAAATAATTAATCTTAAAGCATAGGAAACATGTTTTTCACATATATCACAAAATAAGGAAGGGAAAATAAAGCCATGCAATTAACATGAATAAGTGAGTTGAAGGATTGAATAAATAACTTAAATTAGGCACAAAATATATCATAAAATATGGGTTTATCAACCTCCCCACACTTAAACAATAGCATGTCCTCATGCTAAGTCCAAGATAAAGAGTAAGGTTAGAGTTAAAGTGGTGGAATCTCATGCAATGCAATCTATTCTAAATGCAACTACCTAAATAAATCATGCAATTCTAATTGTCATTCACTTGTATATAAAACTTACATGTAGTTGAGTTAATTCACATTCTCAAGGAATCATATATGCATAGCCAAGCCTTAGATAATGTTAAAGCACTTTTACAATTGAGATGGGAAAGAAAAATATTGTACAAACTTGCAAGACAATTAACAATTTAAGCAGAGATATATGTTGATGAGCTATTGAACCCTCACTGGATTTTTGTGTTTACTCTCTAGTCACTCAGTGTTTATTGGGTTAATCACTCTATTCTTCTTTTTATCCTTACTTTCTATAACTTTGTTCTTCATCTAACCAATCAACAATTACAGAATACAGACATACAAAAATCATGAGGTCTTTATTTAAGGTTGTAATGGGGCCAAGGAAAAGGTAAGGGTATATGTATAAGGCTAAGTGAGCTAATAAGTGAATCTTTGATTAGTCTAAGATCTCACCTAACATACATATTTTGTAATTCAAAGGGTTGAACTAATTCACCCTCTCAAGGAGTCATATATGCATAGCCAAACCTTATATAATGTTAAAGCACTTTTACAATTGAGATGGGAAAGAAAAATATTGTACAAACTTGCAAGACAATTAACAATTTAAGCAGAGATATATGTTGATGAGCTATTGAACCCTCACTGGATTTTGTGTTTACTCTCTAGTCACTCAGTGTTTATTGGGTTAATCACTCTATTCTTCTTTTTATCCTTACTTTCTATAACTTTGTTCTTCATCTAACCAATCAACAATTACAGAATACAGACATACAAAAATCATGAGGTCTTTGTAAAGGTAAGGGTATATGTATAAGGCTAAGTGAGCTAATAAGTGAATCCTTGATTAGTCTAAGATCTCACCTAACATACATATTTTGTAATTCAAAGGTTTCTTTACCTATTTACCCAAATTTTCTCACTTTGTATTGCAAGCTCATATATTAACTTTAACTTTTGTCCCATGTGCATTGATTCCTTTTATTTTGCAATTGGAGAATTTTTTGTATCCCCTTTATTTAAATAAATTTTTTTTTGATGCACATGGTAATTTAATTATTTTGATTTCACATGAGCATGCTTCCCAAAACTTTTATTTTGAAATGTCTTTATTCTCTTTAACTTTCTACTTTTGTTTCTATAATCCATGTTCCCATAAGGTTTACCACACTTAAACAATACACAATTTCTATCTTAAGCTAACCAAGGATTCAACTTGGGATTTTTATTTTGTTTTTCTGTTTAAGGCTATTATTGTGGTTTATAGAACAAGAGGGGATTAAAATCTCAAGGGGGCTAACAAGGGTGATGTAAAAGGTAGGCTAATTTTGGAATAAGTGAGCTAGAATCAAACAATGGCCTCAATCACTTTCTTGGTATGTATCTATATTCTATAATTGGACATATAGATTAAAACAAAGTCAACATCAGAATAAAAAAGAAGGGCGAAACACACAGGAATAAAATATTATGGTTTGAATGTAACCATACACTTAAGCTCAAAACTCACAGGCTGTGTGTTCTCTAGCTCAAAAATCATATCTCAGTTATATATGTCATGCAAGTGAAAAATTAAGAGTTCCCATTATTCTCAATGTAAACCTTAGGGTGGCTTTAAAGTTTTAGTGTTTCTCCTTGATGAAATGTTATTAACTAACTAAGATGTAATGCTATATATACAAGGTGTGGATTATTTTTATTATGTTAAAGTCTCTAGTTTACTTCCTTTTTATTTTCAATTTAAACCAAACTTATCATATGCTAAAAGAGTAAATTATACTAATTAATCCACATATTCTATAGCTAATAAGTTAGAATTGCAACTAAACTAACTGGCTAAAATATGAACTAAAGTGCAAAATGTAGAAAATAGAGTAAAAATACATGAAAAGAGCAATGTATAAGTATTGAGGAATAAAAATAAAGATCAAAATACAGAAAAGTAATAAAATAAAAAGAGTCTGTAGTGGTTCACCAAGAAAAATACGCCAGAGATAGAGACCTCCCCACACTTAATATAAAGCATCGTCCTCGATGCTCACTCAAGCAGGGTGTGAAGGAGTGTCATCACTGGAATGATGTGTGGCTGGAGTCTCTGTGGTGGTGGTCTAAGGATCTGCCTGCTACAGAGGAGGTGCTAACTGAATAGAAACCTCTGGGTCTGCAGCCTAAATCTGATGTGGGGCCTCCTGCTGTGGCGCAGCCTGCTCTGGGCCTGCCTGCTCAGCCTCTCTCTGTGGGTGGGTCTCCGCCTCATGATCATCCTTCTCTTCCTCAGATGGCTCTGATGGTGTGTCAGGCTCGGAGGGGATGTCGCCGCCATATCGTATCATCAGCTTTAGGTGCTCATAGCGTCGCTTGCTTTGACGCTCAGATCTCTCATATCGGCGCCGGTTGCGGCGCTCCATCTGGTCTAGCTGCTGAAATAGGCAGTGCACAAGGTGGTAAATTGGCTCTGAGGCAGGTGGAGGTGCAGTGGTGGTAGCTGGGGTAGTAGTAGATGAAGAGGGGCCAGCTGAAGGTGTGGCTGTCTCATCAGGGGCGGTGAGGAATGGAGGTCTGTAGGCCAAAGCCAGAAAGTTCCTGCTGTGAGGGATAATCTTCTTACATTCTGCAGCAGGTGGCTTCTCATCAGCATCCTCCCAAGGCACGTCAGCTCAACGGCCGAGCTGGGTAATCAGATATAGAAAGGGGAGAGTGCCTCTGACGTGGACCCTGGCCATGTAGTACCGGATGAATCGTGGTAGGTACAGGTCCTTACCCTCCATCACACACCAGAGGAGGGTAATCATAGTGGCAGGTAGCTCCGTCTCGTGAGTAATTGGCATAACAAAGTTGCTCAGGATCTGGTGCCAGAGCCGAGCCTCATCATTTAAGTATATCCTCTTGATTCCCTTAGGCATGGTGGTGTTCTGACCATGACCCATGGGACAGTCGGGTCAAGGGCTATCCTTGCCTTGACCGCATCCCAGTCAAACTTCATGAAGCGCATGTCCTCCTTAGCCTTTTGGTAACCATCAAGATGATCGGATTTAGGCTGAAGCTGCAAAATATCCTCAATGGCCTCTTCAGTGACCAGTATCTGCTTCCCTCTGAGGTTCACTGCATCTAGAGAAGTTTTGAAGTAATTGCAGTAAAACTCTCTTACCCAAGAAGCATTGACCTCCGTCAGGTTTCTCTCCAGGAAGAACCAGCCTCTTTGTTTGATTTGATCAGAGGTGTATTGCTGGAGTTCTTCTGGAATTTTCAGAGTCCGCTCCAGGTACAGGTTACTGGAGGTGGCAAACACCGGATACTTCAACTCACAGTATCTATTTGCAAACTTAGTGGGATCAGTGGCAGGGAGTAGCTGGTCAGCTTTCTCCTGCGGGGTAAAGTGTTTCTCCCGCCAAGAGTCATCATGCATGATGTCCAGGATGGACATAGAAGATTCTCCTCTTTTTCGTTTTCCAGTTGTTGCCTTTCCTTTTCCTTTTCTTTGAGTGTCAGACATCCTGAAAAATAGAAATCTATGAGATAATAAAAACAGGAAAACAAGTAGGCAAATAACAAAATAAGCACAAAGTGGCAAAGGAGCAGTAGAATAATTAAATGAGTTAAAGAATTGTGCATTTTGGATTAGTTCGGGAATAAAACTAAGATGAGAAATTTCAATCCAAAAAGTAATAGAATTCATGTTAATTAGGAAAAACTAAAATCATGCCTTGGTTAGAAGGTTAAAGAGAATAGTGAAAAACCAAGAAGAGATGTTTTGGAAATTAGGTTGGTTAGGATTGAAAAAGAGGTTAGAGTAAGTGGCATGATGAACAGTTTCTAAGTAACAAGAATTCACAATTATAAGCAACAGTCAACTCATATTCAAACAAGGAATTCAAGTTGATGATGATTCATATAGATATGGAAATAGAAAAACTGGAATTGAATCATCAAAAATGCAATTAATTAACCAGGAAATCGAAAAGAATAAGAAAGTTTGCCCTTGGATTCATGAATTGGGTTGGTAAAAGCTGAGTAAAGCAGAATGCAAATTGCCAAAACCAAAACATGAAGAAAAATCAGAACAGTTTACAGAAATTTGGGCAACACTCCAGCTAAAATTGGATGTTTCCGGGTAATAAACCGCAAGCAGAACAGTTCATATGAATTAAAATACAGCTTCAAATACAGATACGGAATATGAACATGAAAAAGAAGTGTAAAAAGCAGTATGCAACCGTAAAGAACAGCATATGAACAGTAACAACATAAGAATTACGAAATTGAGAAAACAAGAAGCACGAACAGCGCAATTTATCAGCCCTAAATCTACTAACCACATCCTAGTCTACCTAACAACCTAGAATTCACTACAAACATGCATATCTAACTAGCCTAATGTTGAACGTAAACGGAAAAAATAAATATGCAATTAACTACGAATTGAAAGAGCGGCGTTTGGCAGAACCTGGTAGGTGTATGAATAAAAGTAGGGCCGAGAGATGGTAGGGGGTGGTGGTGGTGACTGACGCGGCGGTGCAGGCAGTTGGCGCGGCGGTGGTGGCTGTCCGGTGGTAGGGGGTTCAGATAGGGGTA
>NC_029790.2:33754945-33773365 GCF_000816755.2 Arachis ipaensis
GAGGGGGGTGGGCGTCGCGGTCGTGGCTGGGAGGCGAGGGTGGTGCGGCGGTTGAAGGTGGTTGGCTGGGGGTGGTGGTGGTTGGGGGTGGGTTGCAGAGAAGAGAGGGAGAAGAAGGGGTTGGGGGGCGCGACAGGGTAGGGTTTTGCGTGACTGAGGGGTTAATGAATTTGAATCCACGCGATCACGTGGGGAACCCGGTCGCGTGGCTGGGGTGGAATGGGGGTTGACGCGATCGCATGGGTGGCGCGATCGCATGGAATAGGTAAAAGGATGAATGACGCGATCGCGTGAGGCACGCGATCGCGTCGCTGGAAATTGTGCTAAACGCATAATTCCAGCGTCGTTTCAGCGCAACTCTCTGTTTCCACTGGGATGTTATGATATCCGTGCGATGCGAACGCGTCGCTCACGCTATCGCGTGGCATGGGTGTTGTGCAAGTGACGCAATCGCATCAGGGACGCGACCGCGTGGGTTGTTTTGTGCGAAACGCACAACAGTCGCACGATTCCAGCCCAACTTTCTGGGCGTTGGATCTTTACGCCGATCTCCAGATCACGCGGCCGCGTGAATGACGCGGATGCGTGGGAGGTGATTTTCGCAACTGACGCGATCGCATGAGCAATGCGGTCACGTCACATGCCCTTTTTTTTTAATATGCAATTATGCACTTATGCAGTATGCAATGCTAATGAATAATATTCAGGTTTAATTGAAAAAGAATGAAAATAAATAACACGAAATAAAATTGAAAAAGAAACGACCATACCAAGGTGGGTTGTCTCCCACCTAGCACTTTTATTTAAAGTCCTTAAGTTGGACATTGGATGAGCTTCTTGTTATGGTGGCTTATGCTTAAATTCATCTAGAAATCTCCACTAATGCTTGGAATGCCAACAGCCTCCGGGGTCCCAAACTAGGCATGTAAAGCTTCTGAGCAGCTTCAAACAGATTCTCAGGCTCCCGGGGTGACGAATGTCAGAATATATTCCAGGATCCCAAACTTTGTTTTTAAATCCGCTTTCGTCTTGATCTATATTTTTCCATCCGGACGGTTTAGAAATTAGATTCTCACCAAGATAACCAAACATTTTCCGAGATCTATTCGATTGAACATGATGCCAATCCGTGCACTTCGAGTTAAAGCGTGGAACCTTATTGAACCTTTTGCACCAGCTCTGAGTGCGAGCCATTTCCCTCTTACTCTTAAAGCTGCAGAGAGCTCTAAGCTGGCCATCTGTTTCAATAAACCATATTCAAGTGGAAAAGTAAAGATAAAGGTTAAGGATTGTACCCACTTGAAGCTTGTATTAGGTGGTAATGGCCTTGGGATAGGTGTTTTCAGTGGTTCTATAAGTTCTACTCCCTTGTGCTCTTCTGTGAATTTCTCCACTTCCTTGCAGAATTCTTCAAATGCAACATCGTCCTAATCAAAGTCTTCTGTGTCTTCCTCATCACTCAAGTCGTAAGCTGGAGGTTGAGAGAAATCTACCTCCGCATCTTCTTCGTATTCACTTGGATAAGGTTCTTCAATCTCAGAGAATTCACTTGCGGATGCAAGTTCATTACTAGGAGAACTTGACTTGTGACTATCATCATCAAGGAGATTTGCTTCTTGCATTATTCCGTCTAGTTCTTCATAAAAGACTTGCCTTGGGGGTTGTGCACTATCCTCCTTAGCATCAATTGTAACGTCTTTGACAGAATTTTCCACAACTCTGGATTCCCATGGAAGTTCAGCGTCTCCTAAGTCTTCAACCAACTCTTCTTCTTCTATAATGACAGCTTTTTCTACTTGTTCCAGTATGAAGTCATGCTCTGTTCTGTCCACTGGAGTTTCTAGTATCTCCTTCATGCTACGCTCTTCATTAGATTGTCCATATGGGGTTGTGGAAGGTTTTTGAATGTTCAAACATCTAGAAGATAATTGATTTATTGCTTGCTCCAGTTGATGAAGGGTTGTTTGAAGTTGATCTACTGTTTTCTTGAGGCGAACCTGTGATTTTGGAGGTGATGGATTTGGACATGGTACGTAGGGAATTGGTGGTGTTTGGGAGTAATCGGATTGGGATTGGGGTAAATAAGGATCATATGGTGGTGAATGGTGAAAAGGAACTTGTGAGTGTGGTGGTTCAAAGCTACGTTGAGAGGGTGGTCTATAGGCACAGGGTGGGGCTTGTTAGTAGTTACAAGGTTGTCCACCATATCTATCAGCTTGGTATGCATTGTGGAATGGTCTTTGTCCATGATATCTTGGAGGGTGTTGTTGCCTAAAGGGTTAATCAAATCCTCTTGGCTCCATCCATCTTTGATTTCTCTGACCTTGATGCATATTCCTGTTATAGCTTTCACTCCTTTCAACAATATTAGAACCAAACTCAAAGCGAGAGGGGTGAGAATTCATAGTAGCTAATAAAAATTAAAAAGCAAAAATAAAAATAGATAAACAGGCAAAATAAAATATTTACAATAACCAATAATGAGGCACACGTTTGCAGCTCCCCGGCAACGGTGCCATTTTGACGTTAGGATTTTTGCTGGTAAAGAATTTTATAAAAATAGTCGCGTTGTAAGTATAGTTTCTAAACCGACAGAAATCCCTTCGTACAAACGTTTTGGTTGTCACAAGTAACAAACCCCTAAATAAATTGATAACCGAAGTATTTAAACCTCGGGTCGTCTTCTCAAGGAACTGCAGGGAAGTATGTTCTTATTATTGGTTATGAAGATTGTAAATTGGGGTTTTGAAAGTAAGGAGTAAGTAATTTAAATTGCAATTAAGACAAGTAAATGACTGTAAAATAAACTTTTGGTAAGGTATGAGAAATTGGAAGTCCTATCCTAGTTATCCTTATCAATGGAGATGAGAATTGAATCTTAATCCCACTTAGTTAGCCTTTACTAAAGCAATGGAAGATCAAGTGGATTAATTAGTCTGATCTTCAGGTCCTAGTCAATTCCTAAGAAAGGACTGGAATTATTGAATTTCAATTCAATTAGCAAAGATAACAATTATCAATCACGTTGAGTTTGATAACTCCTGAGTTACTGATTTCTTAACCAAGGCCAAAAGGGAAAAAGTAAATCTACTGGAATAAAAATGTCTTCAGATTGGAAGCAACAGTAACATAAATAAAAGAGAGCAAAAATAAACTGAAATACCTCAAATAACATTAATTAAGAGAATTATCTATAACATAGGAAAGTTCATAAATTAAATTGAGAAAATAAATAATTAAAAGGAATGTTGAACCTGATAAAAATGGGCAATCATGAAAGCAAGAAAAAATCCTAAATCCTAATCCTACGAGAGAGAGGAGAGAATATCTCTCTAAAAACTACATCTAAATCATGAAAAGTGACTTATTGGAGACTCTCTCTTGACTGGATGCATTCCCCCACTTTATAACCTCTAATCTGTGCTTTTTGTACTTGGATCTGGGCCAAAAAGGGCTTCGGAAATCGCTGGGAGCATTTTCTGCAATTTCTGGTGCATGGCCTCTGTCACGCGTCCGCGTGAGTCATGCGGTCGTGTCATCTGGAGTTTTCCTTATCACGCGTCCGCTTCGGTCATGCGTCCGCGTCATCTGCGTTTTGCTCGTGTCGCGCGATCGCGTCGGTCACATGTTCGCGTCGCTGCCAGTTTCTTCAAAAACTCCATTTTGTGCTTTCCTTCCATTTTTGTATGTTTCCTTTCTATTTAAGTCATTTCTGCCTTAGAAGATCTGAAACTACTCAACACTCAAATCACGGCATCGAATGGTAATAAAGGGTAATTAAAATAATTAATCTTAAAGCATGGGAAACATGTTTTTCACATATATCACATAATAAGAAAGGGAAAATAAAACCATGCAATTAACATGAATAAGTGAGTTGAAGGATTGAATAAATCACTTAAATTAGGCACAAAATATATCATAAAATATGGGTTTATCAGGCGTGCAACTTGAAAACCCAGGCGTGGCACGCCAAGCTTGAAGAGTTCACAAATCCAGGGGCGTGCCACTTGAACAGCATGGCGTGGCACGCTGGTACAATAATCTAGAGAAGGGGCTGAAGGCAATTGAAGACTGGGCATGCCACTTGAAGTCGAAGGCGTGGCACGCCAACCTCTCAACCTCACTTAGGCGTGCCACTTGAGCAACCAGGCGTAGCACGCCAATGCACAAAGATAACAAAAGCAAGGACTGGGCGTGCCACTTGGTGTCGAAGGCGTGGCACGCCAACCCAAGCATGTCACTATGGCATGCCACTTGAAGGCTGAGGCGTGGCACGCCAACCTTTAGGCGTGGCACGCTGGTATAAGTTTCCAGAGAGGATGAAGGAGGCCAATTACATGGGGCGTGCCACTTGGTATCGAAGGCGTGGCACGCCACTCACTATTCTTCACTTAGGCGTGCCACTAGAATCCCAGGTGTGGCATGCCAGTGCCTTTTAGAGAGCAAAGAAGCATTGGGGCATGCCACTTGAGTTCGTGGCGTGGCCCGCCAAACAGAGGAACCACACACTCATAAAGGGGCGTGACACGCCAGACCCTGGTCATGCCATGCTAGTTCAAGTTTCCAGAGGACAAGGGAAAAGGAAAGAGGCTAGGGCGTGCCACTTGAGCTCGAAGGCATGGCACGCCAAGGTTGTTAAAGAGACGAGCGTGCCACTTGAAGGGCTGGGCATGGCACGCCAAGCTAAAAGCAAAGAGCACGTGACACGCCACTAGAGCGCCAATCACACGCCAGCTGAAAGATCACACTTATTGAGCTTCTTTTCCCTCCAAAATGTAATTTTCCTTTTTCACTTTTGTAATTCTTTTATTTTACTAGGAGTAGTATAAACACCCCGAAGGAGTACTGAAGAAGGGGGTTAAGCAGTCAGTTTTAGATCCACTTTTACACTTCACTTTTGAGTACTTTTTGAGCTATGAGTAGCTAACTTCCCTCTCATTGAGAGAGAGAGCTCTGTTGTACTTGATGGATTGATAATACTGAAATTCTTCTTCTCTTCATCTTCTCTTTGATTTGCTAGAAGGAATTTTGTTCTTAATGCTTAGTGTTCAATTATCTTGGAAAAGAGATTGAATGCAATTGGGTTTCATGGGATCCTTGGGAAAGGAAACATGAAACCATGCTTGAAATCCCTTCTCACACTTGAGTAGAATCTGGGTTTTGGTGTTTGGATATGTGACATATACTCCTCTCTCTACTTGGACCTACGATGGTGTGTGGTATAATCAGGGACCAAGCATATCTCTCTTCACGAGAAATTAGACCAAGAAATTGGCTATTGATCATGATGAGAGATTGAGTCACCAAGGGATTGGGGCTCAATCAATCATGATTGCCAAGAGGTCAATGAGTTGCATGATTGAAGAGGATATAAGCTAGATTTGATCCAAAGAGACAACATCTCCCAATCTCAATGAATTTTCCCATTCTTATCTATCCATTTCTTTATAACTTAATTTTACATTCAGCAATCCCCCATTCCCATTTACATTCAAGTCATTTATGATTTTCCACTTTACATTCTGCCATTTTTATTTCTGCACTTTATTGCTTTTCTTTATATTCTAGTCATTTACATTTATGTCATTTACAATTCTGCACCTCACAATCTTATTGATCCGCTTGACTAATTCATCAATTAATTAAAACTGCTCGAATTTGCCAATCTCTGTGGATACGATCCCACTCCACTATGGGTTATTACTTGACGATAATTTTGGTGCGCTTGCAAAAAGAACTAATTCACCAATTTTTGAATGGGGGTGTGAATTTTAGTCATCACTTCTCGTCTATGGGTGTTTCTCCATGCTCCAGGTATCGGAGGATAAGGTCTTTCCATGAGGGGGAGCTTGGAGTTTGGGTTGTGCATAAGATGATTGCTGGTTCGGTTGCCCGTCCCTGGATTAGAGATATGTTCCCCGCCCCGGGTTTAGTGCTTGCTAGTTTGGAGAGGAGGTCTGCTCGGGTGTTCCTTTCCCTGGGAACATGCTGGATTACAACCTCTTCGAAGTTTTTTCATAACTCTCTTACCTTTTCTAGGTATTTTTGTAATAGTGTATCCCTGTCCTGGTAGCTGCCGTTTATCTGGGATGTGACGATCTGGGAGTCGCTGTTAACTTCTATCATTGATGCTCCGACTTCTTTGGCTAAGATTAGTCCTCCTATCAGTGCTTCGTACTCTGCTTGGTTGTTGGAAATTGGGAAATTGAACTTGATCGACTGCTCGTAAGCTATCCCTACCGAGTTTTCGAGAATGATCCCAGCTCCTCCGAACATTTGGTTGGATGCTCCGTCGACATGGAGCTTCCACCGTGTGTTTGGTATGTCAGTTGTCTCTCCCGTGATCTCTACCAGGAAATCTGCCATTGCCTGCCTGGGCTCGTATTGTAGGTCATACTGGGACAGCTCTATTACCCATGCCATCAATCTTCCTGTAAGATCGGGTTTCTGGAGGACTTGCCAAATGACCTGGTCGGTTCTTAGGATGATCATGTACCCTTGGAAGTACTGTTTGAGCCTCCTTAACGAGGTTAGTAAGGCATGAGCCAATTTTTTCAACTTGGTGTATTTCAACTCTGTCCCTTGGAGTACTTTGCTGATGAAGTATATTGGGCGTTGAGTCTTTTCTTCTTCTTGGACAAGAACTGCCGCCATGGCCTGTGTGGTTACTGCCAGGTATAGGTACAGGGGTTCTCCTTCTCTGGGTTTGCTGAGCACGGGTGGTTTCCAGAGTATCTTTTTGAACTGGCTGAATGCTTCATCGCATACCGGGGTCCATTCGAAGGCAATTCCTTTCTTCATTAAGTTGAAGAATGGGAGGGCCTTTTCTGCCGAGGCTCCGAGGAACCGGGATAGAGCCGTGAGCCTCCCGGTGAGTCGTTGCACATCTTTGACGCACCCTGGGCTTGTCATTTTGAGGACGGCTTCGTACTTGTCTGGGTTGGCCTCTACCCCTCTTTGTATTATCATAAATCCTAGGAACTTTCCTGCTTCCGTGGCGAATGCGCATTTGAGTGGGTTGAGCCTCATTTTGAATTCTCTTAGCACTTTGAAGACAGCTTGGAGGTCGTCTATTAGTCTGTTCGGCTCTGCTGTCTTTACCAAGATGTCGTCGATGTACACTTCTACTGTCTTACCGATGAGGTCATGGAAGACCTTGCTCATTAGCCTTTGGTAGGTGGCTCCCGCGTTCTTTATCCCAAATGGCATTACTTTGTAGTAGTAGGTACCTCCTGGCGTTATGAATGCTGTTTTGTCCTCGTCAGGTCGGTGCATTGGGATCTGGTTATAGCCAAAGTACGCATCCATGAAGAGAAAATGATACCCCGCTGCCAAGTCTACCAAGGTGTCGATGTTGGGGAGGGGAAAAGAGTCTTTTGGGCATGATTTGTTCAGGTTGGAATAGTCAACGCACATTCTTCACTTCCCGCTGGCTTTTTTGACTAAGACGATGTTGGATAGCCATGTCGAGTAGTTGAGTTATTTGATGAATCCTGCTTCTAACAACCCGGCTGTTTGTTTGGCGACTTCGTCGGCCCTTTCTTGAGACATCTTTCTTCGCCGTTGGGCTACTGGTTTGGCATCTGATTTTATGGCTAGCCGGTGGAACATGACCTCGGGATCTAATCTCGGCATGTCTGATGGTGTCCATGCAAACAGGTCGCTGTTCACCCTCACGACCTCCATGAGGGGGCCCTTGAGTTCATGGGGCAAGTTCTTGTTTATGAAGGTAAACTGGTCTGCCGACTTTCCTATCTGAAACTTTTCCATGTCCCCTTCTGGTTTTGGACTCGACTTGTCCTCCATCCTGACGTCCAGGTCTGCCAAGAACACGCTAGCTACCTTCTTAGATTCTTTCCTTAGGGAGAGACTGGAGTTGTCACAGGCGACCGCCGTTTCTAGGTCTCCCCTTATGGAGCCAACTGTTTCCTTGTCCGTTATGAACTTCATTGTCAAGAACTTAGTGCATATTATAGCTGAGAATTCATTGATGGTCTTTCTCCCCAGGATGATATTGTAGGCTGTGAAGTCTTTGAGGACTACAAAGTCTGCCATAACCGACTTCCTGGCGTCACCGGTTCCCAGGCAGATTGGGAGAGAGATCGTCCCGTCAGGTTTTATGTAGTTATCGCCTAGTCCCACGACTCCGTGCTAGTGATTCTTGAGGTCAGACTCCTTGAGCCCCATGGCGTCGAATACATTTCTGAATAGGATGTTAGAGTCAGCTCCCGTGTCAACGAGGATTCGTCTGACTAATCCTATCCTGACCATCGCAATAACCACCATGGGAGGTTCTCGGGGAGGTCGTGAAACCATTTATCTTCCGGGCCAAAGGATATCGTGGGAGGTCTTTTGCTGACGAAGGGACCTTCTGTCGAGATGGAGAGTATCCGGGTATCCTTTTTTGCTGCCGACTTGGATTTAGGAGGGCTGTCGCGCCCGACCACGATATTGACCACAAAGTTGGGGGGTTGTTGGCATCCCCTATGCGTTCTTGCCTTGGCTTGACAGTCCTGCTATTATCTTCCTCGGAGCGCTCACGTTCTCGTCTCCTCGGCTCTCTGATGAGCCGGGAGAATTCGCTCATCTTTCCTTCTCTGATGGCCTGCTCTAAGGCATCTTTGAGATCAAAGCAGTCTTGGGTTTTGTGACCAAATTCTTTGTGATAATCGCAGTAAAGGCTTTTGTTGCCTCCCGTTTTTTCTTTCAATGGTCTAGGTCTGGATAGGATTCTCTTATCTGCAATTTGTTGGTAAACCTCTACTATGGGCGCCGTAAGTGGCGTGTAGTTTGTGAACCTTCCTACCCGTAGGGATTGTTTGGGTTGCTTGGCTAGGTTGCCGTCCCTGGGAGCTTCTTTGTATCTGTCGAACTGGGGGGGCTTGCCGAGCTGAGGGGTTTGAGAGCTGCTGTTTGTTGGCTACTACAACCTGACTCACTTTCTCGTCATTGATGTATTCCTTGGCCACGCTTTGAATTTCCTACATGGACCAGACAGACTTAGTGGTGAGGTGCTTCCTAAAGTCCTCATTTAGCAGGCCATTCGTTAGGCAGAGACTAGCAACTGAATCCGTTAGGCCGTCGATTTTCAAGCATTCATCGTTGAATCTGTCCAGGAACTTCCTGGTCAGCTCTCTGAGTTTTTGGGTAACCCCTAGTAAGTGAATCGGGTGCTTTGCCTTGGCTATGCACGTTGTGAACCGAGCCAGAAAGCTCTAGGAGAGGTCCGCAAAGGCTGCAATGGATCCATGTGGGAGTGCGTTGAACCATCGGATTGCTGGGGCCTGCCAGTGTCACAGGGAATGCTCAGCATCTGACTGCATCACCTACTCCTTCCAAATTCATCCTTGCTTCAAAAGATGTGAGGTGCTGATGAGCGGATATTTTATACGCTTTTGGGGATAATTTCATATAGTTTTGAGTATGTTTTAGTTAGTTTTTAGTCTATTTTTATTAGTTTTTAGGAAAAATTCATATTTCTGGACTTTACTATGAGTTGTGTGTTTTTCTGTAATTTCAGGTATTTTTCTGGCTGAAATTGAAGGAGCTGAGCAAAAATCTGATTCAGGCTGAAAAAGGACTGCTGATGCTGTTGTATTCTAACCTCCCTGCACTCGAAGTGGATTTTCTGGAGCTACAGAACTCGAAATGGCGTGCTTCCAATTGCGTTGGAAAGTAGATATCCAGGGCTTTCCAGCAATATATAATAGTCCATACTTTGCACAAGAATAGACGATGTAAACTGGCGTTCAACGCCAGTCCTCTGCCCAATTCTGGCGTCCAGCGCCAGAAAAGGATCAAAAACTGGAGTTGAACGCCCAAACTGGCACAAAAACTGGCGTTCAACTCCACAAATGGCCTCTGCACGTGAATTGCTTAAGTCTCAGCCCCAGCACACACCAAGTGGGCCCCAGCACACAGAAGTGGGCCCCAGAAGTAAATTTCTGCATCATCCATCATAGTTTATCCAATACACACAGCTTGCCATAGGAGGACGTGCGTACGTGAATCAGAAGACAGAGGAAAGCAGAGATTCAGAAGACAAAGCATCTCCAAAACTCCAACATATTCTCCATTACTGCATAACAAGTAACCTTTAATTTATGCTCTCTCAGTTATTCACAATTCAACTGATAAACATAATTGACTTACTGACTAAGATTTACAAGATAACCATAGATTGCTTCAAACCAACAATCTCCGTGGGATTCGACCCTTACTCACGTAAGGTATTACTTGGACGACCCAGTGCACTTGCTGGTTAGTGGTACGCGTTGTGAAAAGTGTGATTCACAATTCGTGCACCAGGTGCTCCTGGGGATCTTTAGTCCCGTCGTACCTCAAGTCCGTCGGCTTGTCGAAGTTCTTTGGAAGCCGGACCTTGAGGATCGAGAGGTGGAAGGGAATGGCTCCCATGATGATGGGATCCTGTTGCTTCTTAGCTTTCCCTTTCTGGGACTCCCCGTGGCTCTCGGACCTGCCTTGGGTAGGTCGAAAGGTCGCCTATGTATGCGCCTCATCGCATTTTTTAGGCTCCTTTCTCGATTCTCGTGTCATCGGGAGCGAGAGCGAGTGCGGGTGTGGGATCGGCTGGCGTCGCCGTGGGAGTGGCTGACGTCTCTGTGGGATCGGCTCCTCGCTGCCAGCTCTCGCTCAAGGTTTTGTACTCTGTGCCTGAGTTCTTGCATGATCTTGGCGCTGTCGGCCCCCATTCCTCCGAAGGGACGTCTTAAGGGGGTCTTGGTGTAGATCGGTTAGTTTGGCCGAATGGAGGATCGTGGCTGTTCGCCGGCACGGGCTGTCGAACATGCCCTGCTCAGGCGGGCCCTGCTTCCTTCGCGGAGTTCCTCCGACGTGGGGAGTCGCTCCATGTCTGCACCAGGATCCCACAGACGGCGCTAATGTTCGTCACCTGAGGATCTCGGGTACTCGACGGGTCGGGTGATGGTAAAGGGATGAGAGGGCGAGACCCTGAAGTATCTTGAAGCAGGTTCCTGGTCTAGAGTCGGAGGCCGGCGGAAGCGGTGGTAGAACGAACGAGAGGGGGTGGCCACCTACGAGGACACTCCGATGATCAAGTCAGTGTCCGTACGAAATGACAGCCAAATTAGGTAAGGTGATTTGTACCTTGGGGGGAGAGCTAACCTCTCCCTTTATATATTGTGCTGGGCGGGCCCATAAATAACCTAGCCCACTGGCCAGGGTACTTATGAGCTGTCCCTGTCCACGTGGGGGGAGCAGGTCGTTTCCGGAGTTCGGGTCGGGGCTTCGGGTGTTGCCCCGAGGATGACGACCCGACTGGTTTGCTAGGCGTGGTTGCGCGTCCTTTGGGCTGGGTGCGGGGGACCAACCCGCCGGGTTTCCTATTACGGAGAATGGTTCGGGCTTCGAGTCGGGGTGGTGTTCCCGACCCGCCGGGTTGTTGTGCTGGATCGTGCGAGTCCGTAACACATGTCTCGTTAGTAAGATAATTAGATGTGTCATAATTGTCTCGTTTATATTGTTAATGAGATAAGACTATGTTTTACATGATTTGGATTGATTTAGATAGTAAAATTGATATAATTTGTAATTCAAAATTTTAAATTGTTAAATTTTCTTTCTAAAAAAATTTAATTAAAATCAGTGTGAATTTATACAATAGTAATAATTAAAATATTTAATTATTCTTTTGGTCCCTATAGTTTTACTGAGTTTTCAATTAGGTTTCTATACTTTTTACTTTTCAAAAGAATCCCTATATCATATTAGATTTTGTAATTAAGTCCATATAAATAGTATACGTTTAAAAAACATCAATGTAGTGTGAATTTACTATTTTACCCATATCATCCACCTATAACAGGATTCATATGACCTGAACGTATCCCCCTTCTATTTTCTCTTCTGTTACTTTCTTCTGATATATCCACGAGGTCATATAGATCTAAGCCAAGGAGCCTATCTTGTCCTCTCTTCAGGAAGCTCTATCTTAAGGAGCATCAATTTTAAGAAAAGAAGAGATCTATATTTTTATGGGAAGATAATTGTTGTGTTCTCATCTTTGACTGTGACAAGTCATGAAAAGAGATATATTGTTTTTGGGAGAATGCCAGAATATAATTTCTTTGAGTGAATTAATGATGTGAAGATTCAATGATTAGCTAGTTAAAGCCAAATGAAAGGAGGATTCGTTGCTTTTGTGAAAACACAACAAGATTATGATAGGTGGAGGCTAAGATGAGCAAACTAGAGGTACAAGAAAAGAAGACAGAGAGTGATAGAAACCAATTTATTGATTAGAAAATGCATAGGAACTTGAGTTTTAATCAAAATTTCTCATTTTTCATGCAATTTCAATTGATTTTAAATTCTCTCTTTTAATTTTAATAATTAATAAGTTGAATGAATTTTATTTTTGATTTTAGATAATTGGTTTGATATCCAGCTGGTGTTAGTGATTGGATTGGAGCAAATTTAGAGTTGTTGGAAAGAAAAACTCAAGCTTTACAACTTTTATATTGAATATTTTTTCCAATTCTCAATGATTATAGGGGTAATTAACAGCCAAAGATTAGTACCAAGAATGGTTTAGATGCTATCAATCCTAAGCCCTTTTTATTAGTTTGATCATAACTTGTGCTACAAAGGCCCAAATGAGGCTATTCTAGGGGTAATAAAAAGTTAATATCTGGGCTTCAAAATGATATGCATATATCTATAGTGAATAGAGAATATGAGTCACGCACACCATTATTTTTTGCACTGCGAATCAAGCCTCACATGACACCATTAATGAAGCACGTAGTTCATATTTTAGGCCTTTAAAAGACCCAAACTTCATATTTTTTTAGTATTAAATGAGAAAATATGAAGGAGAAAAAGGAAAGAGAGTTTAGGGTTAGTTTTAGTATGATATTTTTAGAGAAAAGCTCTCTCCTCTCTCTAAAATTAGGATAGATTTAGTTAACTTCTTGTCAATTTTTCTCTAGTTTTAGTTTCTAATCTTGTTTTACTTTAGTTTTATTTGCTTGTTCTACTATCTTAGTTCATTAGCATTTTTTTGTTGGATTTATATTTTTTATTTATGAATTTGATGGTTTATGCTTTATGATTGCTTAATTGACTTGTTATCATTTAATTCTTGTAATGGGTAGTCATAATTTTTACTATTTCTTTCAATTTATGAAGTTTTGTGTTTATACCTTCCAAGTGTTTGATGAAATAACTCACTTAGTTATAGAGTAGATTTTATATTCGTGGTTTGGGTTGAAAATTTACGTGATCTTGAGTTACTAATATCCAAGTTGATTGATAATTTAAAGATGTTAATTAATCTTGTTTCCACTAATGCTAATCTTTTACTAATTTTAATTAGTAAGTTAGTTAGAACTTGTAGATTATGATTAATTAAGTCTAATTGAATTTTTTCAATTTGTAAAAGTTGACGAATTGAATTTGTTCTTTGTAATTATTTTGTTGTAGTTAGTGACAAGGATAGTGATGCTTAACCCTCAACCCTTACCAAGATATTTTAGAATTTGAATTTACTTTCTTCTTTTCTAGTTAATTGCCTTAACCATCAACCCTCAACCGTTACCTCCACGAGTATCCCTTGTCAAAGCCACTTTCTTAGCATAATCTTCTACAACTCTTGCCTTCTTCACCAATTCAGAAAACCTCCGAATCTCCAATAGAGCTACAGAACTCATGATATTCTCCTTGAGCCCTCCTTGGTACTTAATACATTTCCAACTCTCATAGGATTCATGGGCACCCTGACAAACCCTCGAGAACCTACAGAGTTCTTCGAATTTGTTGGTATACTCAGCCACTGACATGAACCCTTGCTTCAACTGCATGAGTTCCAACTCTCTGGCCTCCCTCACTTACTCAGGAAAATACTTCCGGTAGAAAGCAGCTTGGAATAATGCCCACAGAATATCCACATTCTGTAGTTGCAACAATCAACATTCTCTTTGCCACCAGTGCTGAGCTTTGCCCATTAGTTGATAAGTCGTAAACTCCACGAATTGATTATTCGGGATATGCAACAATCTCCGTGGGATTCGACCCTTACTCACGTAAGGTATTACTTGGACGACCCAGTGCACTTGTTGGTCATGTGTGCGAAATTGTAAGAGAGTAATAATTTCGTGCACCACTGAGTTTGCAACGTACGCTCTATAGCTTGGAACCACTTGTCTGCTTTAGTGGGGTTTGTTGTTCCCTTGAAACTCGGGGGGTTCACTTTTAGGAAAGAAGCTAAAGTCATCGGGACACCACCTAAGTTATTCCCATCCCCTTCTCCATTTCTGTTTCTATTTCTAGCTGGTTGCCCTATGCTTTCCATAGCTCGAGTAATCGCAGCAGCACTCGCTTGCATTAAATTGGCTAAGTTAGTCATTGCCGCCATAAACTCGGCATAGTTGTCAGCTGGTGGGTTATTATCCTCACCCTCTCTTCGAGTACATGATCGACCTCGTCCATAAGTTGCCATTTGGGATCCTGTCCACACCAAATAATCAATATCAAGGTGATCAGTCTCAATACCTCAAGCTTAGTACTTCAATTATCCCAAAAAGGAACTCACAAACAAGCATGCTATGCATATCCATTAGATATCCTAAATAGAACAAAAGAAAAATGACCCAGAGTATGCAATGAAGCACAATCGGTCAATCCCTCAGGCTCATGAGGACGAACTGCTCTAATACCACTAAATGTAACACCCTATCACCCTAAGCCTTACCTCTAGCCGTAAAGCAAAGGATGACAAAGCGTCACGACAGTTCTAAAGCTCCATACCATAGTATATAGACAAGAAATATTAAGACTAGAAATCCAATGAAGGAAAAGAAGACCAAAGATGTATAAAACAGAGATACAAAGCGCAAAGCGTTCACACACGATAACTAAATCACATTGGCACGAAAGGAACAAAACTTAATATATAGAACCTTGTAAACAGCTCCAAGATACACAAGGTAGTAAACAAATTATATATATACAATATCCAAAAACGGGACTAGCCAAAGCCCGTGGAGTTTAGGCCGACTAGTTATACAAAATACAATAGAGTTTTAAGTTAAAAGCAGATACCTCCTATCTCTCAAAGTTTAAGCCTCTACAGCAACGAGATTTTCAAAATAGAGGATACTAAAACAAAATAAAACAAAAGATAAACCTGAACCATCCTCCGCTCTATCACCATCTGCAAACTTACCGATATAAAATTCAACTTATAATAAAATTTTAAACTGTAAAGGGTTATCTAACTTCAGAATTTTCTATTCTACAAAACACCGCTATCCCACAGCCTTCGCTAACCTATCCTTCATGTGATCTCATCACCATCGCCTACCGAGCTTCCTCAATCCCAGCAGAAAACACAATTAATGCAAGTAAATAAAACACAAGTAAATAGCATATACCGCAAATAATCCAATTAGTAATTAAAAATGTTATAGAAGTTGGCACAATGCAAGTAAACAAAGCAAACAAACACATAAGAATACATATGATGAATGCTTGTCCTATTGGATGTGATATCACTTGTTGGTTCAACTGCCAACCCGACACATCCCCTCGAAATGTCGCCTTTCTGTCACGTATATAAATTGCGCACTGGGATACAGTGCCCTAGCACATTCTTACGGGATATAGTGCTCGAGCACACTCTTGTGACCAGAAAAGATGCAAGCGGGAAACACTGCTTTAGACCTCACATCTCAGCGTAAGCAGGATTAACCATCGTCCTTATATCGATGCTGCAACCTCAACAAGCAGAATTAACCACCGTCCTTGTCAAGCGCATAGCGACTTACCAATCATAATATACCAGAATATATGTCCAGCTCAGTGATCATCTCTCATTCTCATTAGTTTCAACAACCTTAATCTTTCATTCTTTTCAATTCATCATCAACACAACATTCCGTCAATTCGCTCTAGTTATTCCATCCATAGAACTTTCCAAGCCTAAGTTACCATCTCTAATCTCCCAACAGAATTATCCAACTAAGTCTACTCAAGGCACTCTCCCTTGTCCCAAAGCCTAAATACTAGCTAGCAGATCCTAAACAATAATTAAAGAGATTTAGAAATCTAGAGGAGTACTTAAAAACTTAAAAATTACATTTTCAGCAAAATAGGAGTCATGAGTATGCATGCCCGCTTCCACGTATGCATGAGTGTGAAAACAACAATGTCGCGTACGAGAGCACTTGAAACAAAAACGGGGTCCCACGTATGCACGCAATCGGCCGCATACGCATGAGTGTAAAATGGGCATTTTCGTAAATGCATACTAGTATCACGTACGCATGAGTGTTGGCAGAGGCCCAGACTCGCGTACGCACGTACTATCTGCGTACTCATGCCTTCAAATTTCAGAAAAGCTATTTTGTTGCAGAATTCAGATTTTTACACCAAACTTCAAACGCGTATAACTCTTTCGTTAAAAATTATTTTTCACCCATTCTTCGAATAGCATAAACTAAACGGACACAATTTTTATTCAAAGTAAGTTTTAGAAAATTTGGAGTTCCGGATACTAAGTTATGGCCCATTGAAGTTCGTCAAAAACAAGTTTTTACCAAAACTTGTATAATCCTCTAATTTTCAAAACACTGAACCAAAACCAAACCAACCTCAACCAAAATCAATACCAAACCACTACTACACATTACCAATTTCTCCTCAATCATTTCTCAATCATCCAATACCTAATGTACCATGCCTCTTGCATAAATCACATTTATCTTCATTTCTCAACAATATTCACATTCTACACATCAAACATCACTAAAACTCAATAATCATCATCTATCATCATCACAACTCAGTTATACAACTCATCTCAAATCTCCATTCACAATTTATATACCCATATCTAATTCTCCATTCAATTTCTCACATGCCACACTCACATTCAATCAACCAAAACATACAATTCAATCATATCTTAAGGTCCACTAGCCTAAGTTTCACACAACATTACATATTAACTCAAGAAAACCGAAATTATACCTTGGCCGATTTTCTCCCAAGCACAAAATACCAAAAACCTCTTCCGCAAGGTTTCCAAGCTTCCAAACCGAATCCACAAGCTCAGCCACTAAAAGCTTAACTTCAATCACTCATGATTGTCAACTCAACTCCAAACTAACATGACTTTCAAGCTAATTTATACAAATTACCACAATCAATACTAGGCTTCACAAAATTAATAAATCACAAGGGTTTAGAGTTTTCTTACCTTATCCACTGGTAATTGGAGAAAAATCCAACAATAACCCAATGCTAGATTACACCTAAACAATCAAAATTACAAAATATACTCAATCACTATAGCAAAAAATGTGAAAATATATGGAATAGAAAAGTGGAAAAGAAATAGAAAGTTTCTTACCACTTTATTTGAATAAAATCGAAGAGCTCGGTGAGAGCTATGCGTGACTGCAAATGGCACGCTAATCGGAGCTCCGGATCAAAAGTTATGATCCAAAGAAGATGAAAGTGAATAACACCTTAGGTTTTCTTCTTTCCTCTTCTATCTCAGCTAGTTTTTCCCTCTCTAGTGGTGAAATGAGGCTAAAATGCCTCATTAAAGTGCTGATATATGTTGGGCTTGGGCCCAACAAGGACTCGGTTCAATCGGTTTGTATTTTTGGTTCGTTTGGCCCAACATCGGGCCAAAACCTTTAAAATAAATGTCCGATTTTTTATTTTAAATATTTCTCTAACTTTTTCTGAAGTTTTTATTTTCTCATATGCAGTACCAGACAGACTTAAACCGGTGCTGCTAGCTAAATTATTGGTACACATTTTTACGCATTTTTTTGCAGAAAAGTGTATTTTTTCACTCGGAAAAATCCGGTGAATCCTATTCTCACCCTTAAATTTTCAAATTAGTATTCTAAATTTTTCAACCTATTCTGAACAATTAAATTATTCTTTTAATTAAACAGCTAATTAATTTTTTGTTCTTACAAGAGGTAGAAGTGAAACTAGTAGTGGGGCAGCTCTTCAACTTCTTTGCCAATCGCCACCATTTTTATTCGAGATGATACTTATTAAAAATAGAGTAAAGTATCGTTTTTGTCCCCAACGTTTGGGGTAAGTCCCAAAGTTGTCCCTAACGTTTCAATCGTCCTATTTAAGTTCTTAACGTTTCAAAATTGACTCAATGTTGTCCTACTGTTAGTGATCCATTAACAGAATTGACGGCGGAAAAAAATTGAGACGATTTTGATACGTTAGGGACTTAAATAGAACGAAAACGTTGGGGACAAAAACGATAAATACAAATAAATTTTAATTTTATCTTTCAATAATATTAATTTTTTACTGTATATAGTATTCAATTATTTTTTTAATTTCATCTAAGTAAATTATACTTAATCACACTATTTTCATTCTAAATAAATTTACTTT
>NC_029790.2:33773474-33784734 GCF_000816755.2 Arachis ipaensis
TTAATTGCAAAATTATAAAAAAATTAATTTATTTAGAATGAAAGTAATGTGATTAACTCTAATTTACTTAGATGTGATTAAAAAATAATTGAATACTATGTACAATAAAAAATTAATATTATTGAAGGATAAAATTAAAATTTATTTCTATGTATTGTTTTTGTCCCAACGTTTTTGTCCTATTTAAGTCCATAACGTTTTAAAATCATCTCAATTTTGTCCCGCCGCCAATTCTGTTAACAGATCCCTAACGACAAGACAACATTGAGTCAATTTTGAAACGTTAGGGACTTAAATAGGACGATTGAAACATTAGGGACTTAGATAGGACGATTGAAACGTTAAGGACAACTTTAAAACTTATCCCAAATGTTGGGGATAAAAACGATACTTTACTCTTAAAAATATTAGTAACAGAGTTAAAATAAATTAAATAGAATTATTTTTAAAATTTTTTAAAATTATTACAAAAAGATTATTTTTTGTAATGCTGTATTAAGAAGTACACTGTTATTAGGGATGACAAATGAGCCATAATCTATTGGACCAACTTATTTAACTCGCTAAAAAAAGACGAGACGAATAGAGATGGCAATGGAACAAGTCAAGACAGGTATTTAAGTATCCACACCTATCCTGAACACTCATGCATTGTCCAATTCGCTGCCTATTGCCTAGTTTTTATTCCACACCCAAACCTGCATGTATATGTTTGTCCTGTTCCTGTCTCGTCCTGTCTGGGAACCTAATTGATTTATAGTTTTTATCTTTATAAAAACTTATAACATGAAGATAAGCAAATTGAACTAAAATAATCAATAAAATTTCAAACAAAATTAAATACTTTAGAAACATAATTAAGTTCAAAGATAATTTTAAATTGTTCACAACAACGCATAGCATATAGAAATAATCAGGTCTTACATATAAATAACACATATATATAGATATGGGACGAGGCAGAGTGGGTAATTAGGTAGGATGGCCATTACCCATTGATGAAGCGCTAAACACCGGCTTATAATTTCACAAATTTAAGAGCTTAATTTTGTTGTAACTCTAAACTAAAATTTAACATTCTTTAAAGTTTAGTAAGAATTGTTACAAAATTAAAACCAATAATTGGGAGTTTAAATTTCAGGTCATTCTCTTTTGAAATCATAATCGAGTGCTTATTATTGACTATGAGAAAAAGGGGGTTTAATCGTAATAAATAAGAATTTAAATGGCAAAAAATTAAAGAAACAAAGAAAAATTAAACCAAGAACAATTAAGACAATTAACTAGTAAAAAGATTTTGGTAAGGGTTGAGGGTCAATGATCACTATCCTTGTCACTAACCATAACATGATAATTACAAAGAGTAAACCCAATTCGTCAACTTCTACAAATCGAGAAAAGTCAATTAGGTTTAATTAATCATAATTCATAAGTTTTAACCAACTTACTAATTGAATTAGTAAAAGATTAGCATCAATGGTAACAAGATTAATTAAAATTTTTAAATTATCAATCAACTTGGACATTAGTAACTCAAGTTCACCCAAATTTCTAACCCAAGCCAAGAGTGCAAACTGCAAAATCTACTCTATAACTAGTTCAAGTATTTTATCAAACACCTAAAGTGCATAAACATAAAGTTTCATAAATTACAAGAATTAGTAAAATCTATAACTATTCAATTCAAGAAAGCAATAATAACAACTCCAATAAGCAATAAAAAATATAAAACATCAAATTCATTAAAGAAAAATTACAAATTCAACAAGAGTTCATAAGCTAAAATAATATAAACAAGAACTAACAAAAAAAGAGTTAATGAACTAAGATAGAAGAATAAGAAAATATAAATAAAACTAAATTAAAATAAGATTAGAAACTAAAATTAGAGAGAAATTGACAAAAATTAACTAAATCAACCTTAATTATAGAGAGAGGGGAGAGTTTCTCTCTCTAAAAACTTAATAATATCATAGTAAACTAATTCTTAAATTCTTCTCTCTTTCCTCCTTCATATTTTTTCTTTAAATATCCAAGGAAATCTGAAATTTGGGACTTTTTGGAAGTCCAAAGTGTGTCCCACATGGCCACATGCATCTTTAATGATGTCATGTGAGCTTGATTCACGGCGCAAAAGCTGGTGGTATGAGTAGCTCAAATTCACTATCCACTATAAACCTATTCATATAATTTTAAAGTTCCAGATGTTAACTTTATAATGCTATTGGAACTACCTATAACTTAAGTTATCATCAAATTAGTACGAAAAACTTAGGATTGACAGTATCCAGAGCATTCTTGGCACTAATCTTCGATTAGGAGTTACACCCAAAATTATTGAAAATTGGAGAAAGTCTTCAACATCAAAATTGTAGAGCTTGAGTTCTTTTTTCTAACGACTTTAAATTTGCTCTAATCCAATCCCTATGGCTCTTTGTGATGCCTTTTCCTTAAACAATGTCCTGTATTTTAACACAAAAAATTCAAACAAACCTTATTATGAACACTAGTTGAATATCAAACTAATTATGTTCAATCAAAAACAAAATCTATTCAAATCATCAATTATCAAAATAAAAAAAATTCAAAATCAATTAAAATTGTATAAAAAATAAAAAAATTTGATTAAAATCTAAATAAAAAAAACATATTTTCTAATCAATAAATTGAGTTCTATCACCTGTATTCACCCCATATCGATACCCAAATAGAAATAAGCTAGTTCTATTGAGCCAACACAACATCTGGATAACTGTTGACAAAATACGACTCGTTTAGGGTGGGTTGAATTGGTCAAATTGCCGTTCTAAGGTCATATTAGACATTTGAAACCTCCAAAAACAAAACTTGCTCGCCTAAACCACACCATTCTTCACGCAGGCTTTTGCACGGTGGGACGAGCAAGCCTAGCAAACAGCGCCCTTTTTCGTACTAATGGTCAATCACTCAATGCAATTTCCAACCCTTAGTTCACTTTTTGAAAAAACATAACCAATATCCAAATGCTCCCAGCCTAATTTTAGTGGCCCATTCCCTAGTTTCAATTTCAAACTTGCCTTCTTGTCTCACACAGCACTAGGGATGGCAACGGGTCCCCATGGGGGCAAGGACATGCCTGATGCATGCGAAATTGTTACTCAGATTAGGTTGTAAAATTTGTTGTTCGTTCTCTCCCTGGCAATGGTGCCAAAAAATGGGTGCACAGAACCATGGTCCAAACATAACTTCACAACTTCGCACAACTAACCAGCAAGTGCACTGGGTCGTCCAAGTAATAAAACCTTACACAAGTAAGGGTCGATTCCACGGAGATTGTTGGTATGAAGCAAGCTATGGTCACCTTGTAAATCTCAGTCAGGCGGATATCAAATAGTTATGGAGTTTTCGAAAATAAATAGTAAATAAATAGAAAATAAAGATAGAAACACTTATGTAATTCATTGGTGAGAATTTCAGATAAGCATATAGAGATGCTTTCGTTCTTCTTAAATTCTGCTTTCCTGCTGTCTTCATCCAATCAGTCTTACTCCTTTCCATGGCAAGTTTTCTGAAAGGGCATTGATGAGCGGATATTTTATACGCTTTTTGGGGATAATTTCATATAGTTTAGAGTATGTTTTAGTTAGTTTTTAGTCTATTCCTAGTAGTTTTTAGGAAAAATTCATATTTCTGGACTTTACTATGAGTTGTGTGTTTTTCTTTAATTTCAGGTATTTTTCTGGCTGAAATTGAAGGAGCTGAGCAAAATTTTGATTCAGGCTGAAAAAGGACTGCTGATGTTGTTGGATTCTGACCTCCTTGCACTCAAAGTGGATTTTCTGGAGCTACAGAACTCGAAATGGCATGCTTCCAATTGCGTTGGAAAGTAGACATCTAGGGCTTTCCAGCAATATATAATAGTCCATACTTTGCACAAGGATAGACGACGTAAACTGGCGTTCAACGCCAGTTCTCTGCCCAATTCTGGCGTCCAGCGCCAGAAAAGGATCAAAAACTGGAGTTGAACGCCCAAACTGGCATAAAAACTGGCGTTCAACTCTACAAATGGCCTCCGCACGTGAATTGCTTAAAGTCTCAGCCCCAGCACACACCAAGTGGGCCCCAGCACACCAAGTGGGCCCCAGAAGTGGATCTCTGCATCATCCATCATAGTCCACTCATATTTTGTAACCCTAGGCTACTAGTTTAGTATTTAAACAACTTTTAGAGACTTATTCTGTATCTCATGACATTTCAAATCTAAACTTTGTATTTTCTGACGGCATGAGTCTCTAAACCCCATTGTTGGGGGTGAGGAGCTCTGCTGTGTCTCGATGAATTAATGCAAGTATTTCTGTTTTCCATTCGAAAACGCTTGTTCCTATCTAAGATGTTCATTCGCGCTTTTTTCTCTCTCCTCACTAAATTCAAAATAAAAAAATATCTTTTCAAAATATCTCTTCTAACTTCCTAACTTCTTATCTTTTCAAAATTTGTTTCAACTAACTAACTAACTTTTTGTTTGTTTCTTAATTTTTTCAAAACTACCTAACTAACTCTCCCTCTCTCAAATTTTCGAAAATATCTTCCCTCTTTTTCAAAAATTTCTTTTTTTTTAACTAATTAATTTCTTTTTTTTATAAACGAAAAAAAAATTAACTTCAAAATTCAAATTCTTTTTAGTTATTTTATTTTATTTAAGTGTTTACTTCTTATAAAATAAAATAAATAAAAAGGTAAATCCGTCCAAGTTATATCCATAGATCCATCATGGACATAAGTGGAAATGAACAGTCCAGGAGGACTCTGGGATCATATTCTAACCCCTCTACTGCTTCATATGGAAGTAGCATCTGCATACCCTCCATTGGAGTCAGTAGCTTTGAGTTGAATCCCCAGCTCATTATCATGGTGCAGCAAAGTTGCCAGTATTCCGGTCTTCCACAGGAAGAACCTACAGAGTTTCTGGCACAATTTTTACAAATTGCTGACACAGTACATGATAAGGAAATAGATCAGGATGTCTACAGACTATTACTGTTTTCATTTGCTGTAAAAGATCAAGCCAAGATGTGGTTAAATAACCAACCTAAGGCCAGCATAAGAACATGGAAACAGCTGACAGAAAAATTCTTGAATCAATATTTCCCTCCAAAAAGTATGACACAGCTAAGGCTGGACATCCAAGGCTTTAAACAAGGAGATAATGAATCTCTTTATGATGCTTGGGAGAGATACAGAGAGATGCTACGAAAATGCCCCTCTGAAATGTTTTCAGAGTGGGTTCAGTTAGACATCTTCTACTATGGGCTTGCAGAAGGAGCTCAGATGTCTTTAGATTACTCAGCTGGTAGATCTATCCATATGAGAAAGATAATTGAAGAAGCTCAAGAGCTCATTGATACAGTTGCCAGGAATCAGCATCTGTATCTAAGCAGCAACCCTTCTATGAATGAAGAGGTTAAAACAGTAACTGCTGAATTCAGTACTGTAAAACAAGCTGCTGAATTCAATCAGCATGCCACACCCAACAATGATACTAAAACAGTGCTGAAGTTCCTCCAGAAACATATTTTTAGCAGGTTTGGTGTCCCTAGAGTGTTAATCAGTGATGGGGGCACTCACTTCTGCAATAAACAGCTTTACTCTGCCATGGTTCGGTATGGAATTCGCCACAAAGTGCCCACACCATATCATCCACAAACCAATGGGCAAGCTGAAGTCTCTAACAGAGAATTAAAGAGAATCCTGGAACGGACAGTAAATACCCGTAGAAAGGATTGGGCAAGGAGCTTGGATGATGCTCTGTGGTAGTCTTCTATTTTATTTGTCTAGTTGCTTGAGGACAAGCAACAGTTTAAGTTTGGTGTTGTGATAAGCGGATATTTTATATGCTTTTTGGGGATAATTTCATATAGTTTAGAGTAGCCGTGCTGTGACAGAGCGCGTGAGCGTAGTTTTCACTGGAAGGATGGAAGGTAGCCATTGACAACGGTGATCCACCAACACATAGCTTGCCATAGGGGGACGTGCGTGCATGAATCAGAAGACAGAGGAAAGCAGAGATTCAGAAGACAAAGCATCTCCAAAACTCCAACATATTCTCCATTACTGCACAACAAGTAACCTTTAATTTATGCTCTACTGGTTATTCACAATTCAATTGATAAACATAATTGACTTCCTGACTAAGATTTACAAGATAACCATAGATTGCTTCAAACCAACAATCTCCGTGGGATTCGACCCTTACTCACGTAAGGTATTACTTGGACGACCCAGTGCACTTGCTGGTCATGTGTGCCAAATTGTAAGAGAGTAACAATTTTGTGCACCAGGCATCACCGTTGTCAATGGCTACATCCCATCCTCTTGTGAAAAAGGTCCAAATGCTCTGTCACGGCACGGCTATTCATCTGAGGTTCTCGATCATACTGGAATAGGATTCACCCTCCTTTTGCGTCTGTCACTATGCCCAGCACTCGCGAGTTTGAAGTTCGTCACAGCCATCCCTTCCCAGATCCTACTCGGAATACCATAGACAAGGTTTAGACATTTCGGATCTCAGGAATGGCCATCCATGGGTTCTAACTTATACCACGAAGATACTAATAACTCGGATTCGGTCTCCTGTATTAGATATCTAAGAGATACTCATTCTAGCTTGGTTGCATGTAGAACGGAAGTGTTTGTCAGGCACGTGTTCATAAGTAAGAATGATGATGAGTGTCACATAATCATCACATTCATCATGTTCTTCGGTGCGAATGGATATCTTAGAAGCGGAATAAGTTGAATTGAATAGAAAACAGTAGTACTTTGTATTAATTCATGAGGAACAGCAGAGCTCCACACCTTAATCTATGGAGTGCAGAAACTCTACCGTTGAAAAATACATAAGTGAAAGGTTCAGGCATGGCCGAATGGCCAGCCCCCATGATCTAAGAACTAGACGTCCCAAGATGATCCGAAGATGAAAATACAATAGTAAAAAGTCCTATTTATACTAAACTAGTTACTAGGGTTTACAGAAGTAAGTAATTAATGCATAAATCCACTTCCGGGGCTCACTTGGTGTGTGCTTGGGCTGAGTTTGAATGTTACACGTGCAGAGGCTTCTTCTGGAGTTGAACGCCAAGTTGTAACGTGTTTTTGGCGTTCAACTCTGGTTTGTGACGTGTTTCTGGCGTTTAACTCCAGACTACAGCATAGAACTGGCGTTCAATGCCCTTTTTCGTCGTCTAAACTCGACCAAAGTCTCCTATCCACTGATGCTCGGGATCCGGGATCCTTTTTATTTACCCTTGCCTTTTGGTTTTAAGGGTTATTGGCTTTTTGCTCTTGCCTTTTGGTTTTAAGAGCTTTGGCTTTTTCTGCTTGCTTTTTCTCTCTTTTTTTTTCTATTTTTTTTCGCTTTTTTTTTCTCTTTTTTTTTCTGCAAGCTTTGTTCTTTGCTGCTTTTTCTTGCTTCAAGAATCATTTTTATGATTTTTCAGATTATCAAATAACATGTCTCTTTGTCATCATTCTTTCAAGAGTTAACATATTTAACATTCATAAACAACAACTTCAAAAGACATATGCACTATTCAAGCATTCATTCAGAAAATAAGAAGCATTGTCGCCACATCAATATAATTAAACTAAGTTCAAGGATAAATTCGAAACTCATGTACTTCTTGTTCTTTTGAATTAAAACATTTTTCATTTAAGAGAGGTGATGGATTCATATTCACTACTTTAAGGCATAGACACTTAGACATTAATGATCATGTAATAAAGACACAAACATAGATAAACATTTAACATAAGAAAACGAAAAACAGAAAGTTTAAGAACAAGGAATGAGTCCACCTTAGTGATGGTGGTGTTTTCTCCTTGAGGAACCAATGATGTCTTTGAGCTCTTCTATGTCTCTTTCTTGTCTCTATTGCTCCTCCCTCATTGCTCTTTGATCTTCTCTAATTTCATGAAGGATGATGGAGTGCTCTTGATGTTCCACCCTTAATTGTCCCATGTTGGAACTTAATTCTCCTAGGGAGTTGTTGATTTGCTCCCAAAAATTCTGTGGAGGAAAGTGCATCCCTTGAGGTATCTCAGGGATTTCTTGATGGTGAGCTTCCTCACATGTGTCTTGAGCTCCATGAGTGGGCTCTCTTGTTTGCTCCATCCTTTTCTTAGGGGCATGCATCTCCTTGCATCATAGGCAAGTTGAACGCCAACCTCACATTTTCCGGACTAAAATCTAAGTATTTCCCCCGAACCATGGTGAGATAATTCTTTGGGTTCAGGTTCTTACTTTGATCATGGTTCCTAGTGATCCATGCATTGGCATAGAACTCTTGAACCATTAGGATGCCGACTTGTTGGATGGGGTTTGTTAGAACTTCCTAACCTCTTCTTCGGATTTCATGTCGGATTTCCGGATACTCATTTCTCTTGAGCTTGAAAGGAACCTCGGGGATCACCTTCTTCTTGGCCACCACATCATAGAAGTGGTCTTGATGGGCTTTGGAGATGAATCTTTCCATCTCCCATGACTCGGAGGTAGAAGCTTTTATCTTCCCTTTCCCTTTTCTAGAGGATTCTCCAGTCTTGGGTGCCATCAATAGTAATGGAAAAAACAAAAAGCTTATGCTTTTACCACACCAAACTTAGAATATTGCTCGCCCTCGAGCAAGAGAAGAAAGAATAGATGAAGAAGAAGAAGAAAATATGGAGGAGATGAGGGGGAGGTGTATTCGGCCAAGAAGGGGAAAAGAGGGTTGTGTTGTGTGAAAATAAAGAAGAATGGAGGGGTTTATATAGTGAAGGGAGAGGGGTTAGGTTCGGCCATTTAGGGTGGGTTTGGGTGGGAAAGTGATTTTGAATTTTGAAGGTAGGTGGAGTTTATGAGGTAGGTTTATGGGGAAGAGTGGATGGATGTGAGTGGTGAAGTGGTGATAGGGAAGAGAGATTGAGGTGATTGGTGAAGAGTTTTGGGGAAGAGTGTTTATTGGGAAGAGATGATGAACATTGAGAAGAGGGAAGAGAATGAGTGGTGGTAGGTGGGGATCCTGTGGGGTCCATAGATGCTGAGTTGATCCTGTTGGGTCCACAGATCCTGAGGTGTCAAGGAATTACATTCCTGCACTAATTAGGCATGTAAAATGCCTTTGCATGCAATTCTGGCATTTAAACGCCGAATTGATGCTTGTTCTGGGCGTTCAGTGCCCAGATGCAGCATATTTCTGGCGTTGAACGCCAGCCAGATGCTTGTTTCTGGCGTTCAGCGCCAGCTCTTCCTCAGTGTGCATTTCTGGCGTTGAACGCCAGCCAGATGCTCCTTACTGATGTTTAAGCGCCAGTAAGATCCTCCTCCAGGGTGTGATTTTTCTTCTGCTGTTTTTGATTCTGTTTTTAATTTTTTGATTTATTTTGTGACTCCACATGATCATGAACCTAATAAAACATGAAATAATAATAAAAATAAATTAAAATTAGATAAATAAAAATTGGGTTGCCTCCCAACAAGCGCTTCTTTAATGTCAATAGCTTGACAGTGGGCTCTCATGGAGCCTCACAGATGTTCAGAGCATTGTTGAGACTCCCCAACACCAAACTTAGAGTTTGGATATGGGAGTTCAACACCAAACTTAGAGTTTGGTTGTGGCCTCCCAACACCAAACTTAGATTTTGACTGTGGGGGCTCTGGTTGACTCTGTTTTGAGAGAAGCTTACTGTGCCTCTTTTCCATGTTTACAGAAGGATGTCCTTGAGTTTTAAACTCAAGGGAGTCCTCATTCAAATGAAGGACTAATTCACCTCTGTTAACATCTATCACAGCTCTTGCTGTGGCTAGGAAGGGTCTTCCAAGGATGATGGATTCATCCTCATCCTTCCCAGTATCTAGGATTATGAAATCAGCAGGGATGTAAAGGCCTTCAACCTTTACTAATATGTCCTCTACTTGTCCATAAGCCTATTTTCTAGAATTGTTTGCCATCTCTAATGAGATTTTAGCAGCTTGTACCTCAAAGATTCCCAATTTCTCCATTACAGAGAGTGGCATGAGGTTTATTCCTGACCCCAGGTCACATAGAGCCTTCTCAAAGGTCATGGTGCCTACGGTACAAGGTATTAGGAACTTTCCAAGATCCTGTTTCTTCTGAGGCAATCTCAGTTGATCCAATGCATTTAGTTCATTGGTGAACATGGGAGGTTCATCTCCCCAAGTCTCATTACCAAATAAATTGGCATTCAGCTTCATTATTGCATCAAGGAACTTGGCAACTTACTCTTCAATGACATCCTCATTCTCTTCAGAAGAAGAATACTCATCAGAACTCATGAAGGGCATAAGGAGGTTCAATGGAATCTCTATGGTCTCTAGATGAACCTCAGATTCCTTTGGTTCCTCAAAGGGAAACTCCTTATTGATCACTGGACGTCCTAGGAGGTCTTCCTCCTTGGGATTCACGTCCTCCTCCTCTCTTGTGGTTTCGACCATGATAGTCAATTCAATGGCCTTGCACTCTCCTTTTGGATTTTCTTCTGTATTACTTGGGAGAGCACTAGGAGGAGTTTCAGTGATCTTCTTACTCAGCTGGCCCACTTGTGCCTCTAAATTTCTAATTGAGGATCTTGTTTCATTCATGAAACTTACAGTGGCCTTGGACAGATCAGAGACTAAGTTTGCTAAATTAGAGGTATTTTGTTTAGAATTCTCTGTCTGTTGCTGAGTGGATGATGGAAAAGGCTTGCTATTGCTAAACCTGTTTCTTCCACCATTATTAAAGCCTTGTTGAGGCTTTTGTTGATCCTTCCATGAGAGATTTGGGTGATTTTTCCATGAGGGGTTATAGGTGTTTCCATAAGGTTCATCCATATAATTTACCTCTGCTATTGCAGGGTTCTCAGGATCATAAGCCTCTTCTTCAGAAGATGCCTCTTGAGTACTGTTGGATGCAGCTTGCATTCCATTCAGACTCTGAAAAATCATATTGACTTGCTGAGTCAATATTTTATTTTGGGCCAATATGGCATTCAGAGTATCAATTTCAAGAACTCCCTTCTTTTGAGGCGTCCCATTACTCACAGGATTCCTCTCAGAAGTGTACATGAACTGGTTATTAGCAACCATGTCAATGAGTTCTTGAGCTTCTGCAGGCGTTTTCTTTAGGTGAATGGATCCACCTGCAGAAGTATCCAATGATATCTTAGCTAATTCAGACAGACCATCATAGAATATATCCAGGATGGTCCATTCTGAAAGCATGTCAGAAGGACACTTTTTGGTCAG
>NC_029790.2:33784909-33791664 GCF_000816755.2 Arachis ipaensis
ACAGCAAAAGGGAAAAGCATGAGCCTGTAGACTTCAGGATCTACTCCATTAGTCTTTACAGTATCACATATCTGCAAGAATTCAGTTAAGAACTAAAAGGGATCTTCAGATGGAAGTCCATGAAACTTGCAGTTTTGTTGCATCAGAGAAACTAATTGAGGTTTCAGCTCAAAGTTGTTTGCTCCAATGGCAAGGATGGAGATGCTTCTTCCATGTAAATTGGAATTAGGTGCAGTAAAGTCACCAAGCATCCTCCTTGCATTATTGTTGTTAGGTGTGTCTGCCATCTCCTTTTCTTGTTCGAAAATTCCTGTAAGGTTGTCTCTGGGTTGTTGTATTTTAGCTTCTCTTAGTTTCTTTTTCAGAGTCCTTTCAGGTTCAGGATCTGCTTCAACAAGAATGTTCTTGTCCTTGCTCCTGCTCATATGAAAAAGAAGAAAACAGAAAATAACAGGGATCCTCTTTGCCACAGTATAGAGGTTCCCTTGTGTAAGTAGAAGAAAAGAAGAGTAGAAGAGAGAAAAGAAAGGAGAATCCAAACAGAAGGGTGAGGATAGGAACAGTGATTTGAGATGAAGAGAAGTGTTAGTAAATAAATAAATAAATAGAAGGAGATGAGAGAGAGAATTTCGAAAATAATTTTTGAAAAAGAGTTAGTGATTTTCGAAAATTAAAGGGGGAATAAAATTAAAATTACAAATTGAAACAATTAATTAATTAAAAAGAATTTTTTTGAAAAAGAGGGAAGTATTTTCGAATATTAGAGAGAGAGAGTTAGTTAGGTAGTTTTGAAAAAGATAAGAAACAAACAAAAAGTTAGTTAGTTAGTTGAAACAAATTTTGAAATCAATTTTTGAAAAGATAAGAAGATAAGAAGTTAGAAAAGATATTTTTAAAATCAAATTTTTGAAAAAGATATGTTTTTGAAAAAGATAAGGTAAAAAAATATTTTTGAAAAGATATGATTGAAAGATATGATTAGAATTAGTTTTGAAAAAGATTTGATTTTTAAAATCACAATTAATGACTTGATTCACAAGAAATCACAAGATATGATTCTAGAACTTAAAGTTTGAATCTTTCTTAACAAGGAAGTAACAAACTTGAAATTTTTGAATCAAAACATTAATTTTTGATGATATTTTCGAAAATTATGAGATAAACTTAAGAAAAAGATTTTTGAAAAATATTTTTAAAATTTTCAAAAATAAATAAGAAAAATGAAAAAGTTTTAATTTTTTGAAAAAGATTTTGAAAAAGATAAGATTTTTAAATTAAAAATTTGATTTGACTCATAAGAAACAATTGAATTTTAAAAATTTTCGAAAAAGTCAATCCAAATTTTCGAAATTTATGAGTGAAAAAGGGGAAGATATTTTTTTTATTTTTGAATTTTTAATGATGAAAGAGAAAAACAAAAAAAATGACTCACAACATGAAAATTATGAATCAAAACACATGATGCATGCAAGAACACTATGAATGTCAAGATGAACACCAAGAACACTTTGAAGATCATGATGAACATCAAGAACATATTTTTGAAAAATTTTTGATGCAAAGAAAACATGCAAGACACCAAACTTAGAAATTTTTCATGTATAGACACTATGAATGCAAGAATGCACATGAAAAACAAGAAAAGACACAAAACAAGAAAACATCAAGATCAAACAAGAAGACTGGCCAAGAACAACTTGAAGATCATGAAGAACACTATGAATGCATGAATTTTTGAAAAATGCAAACTTTAAAACATGCAATTGACACCAAACTTAAAATTGACTCAAGACTCAAACAAGAAACACAAAATATTTTTTATTTTTATGATTTTATGAATTTTTTTTTTTTTTGGATTTTTCGAAAATTAATGTGAAAAAGAAAAATAAGGATTCCAAAATTTTTAATGTGAATTCCAGGAATCTTGTAATATTAGCCCAAAGCTCCAATCAAAGGGTAATCATCTGAGGTTCTCGATCATACTGGAATAGGATTCACCCTCCTTTTGCGTCTGTCACTACGCCCAGCACTCGCGAGTTTGAAGTTCGTCACAGCCATCCCTTCCTAGATCCTACTCGGAATACCACAGACAAGGTTTAGACTTTCCGGATCTCAGGAATGGCCACCCATGGGTTCTAACTTATACCACGAAGTTACTAATAACTCGGACTCGGTCCCCTGTATTAGATATCTAAGAGATACTCATTCTAGCTTGGTTGCATGTAGAACGGAAGTGTTTGTCAGACACGCGTTCATAAGTGAGAATGATGATGAGCATCACATAATCATCACATTCATCATGTTCTTGGGTGCGAATGGATATCTTAGAAGTGGAATAAGTTGAATTGAATAGAAAACAGTAGTACTTTGCATTAATTCATGAGGAACAGCAGAGCTCCACACCTTAATCTATGGAGTGCAGAAACTCTACCGTTGAAAAATATATAAGTGAAAGGTTCAGGCATGGCCGAATGGCCAGCCCCCATGATCTAAGAACTAGACGTCCCAAGATGATCCGAAGATGAAAATACAATAGTAAAAAGTCATATTTATACAAAACTAGTTACTAGGATTTACAGAAGTAAGTAATTGATGCATAAATCCACTTCCGGGGCCCACTTGGTGTGTGCTTGGGCTGAGTTTGAATGTTACACGTGCAGAGGCTTCTTCTAGAGTTGAACGCCAAGTTGTAACGTGTTTTTGGCGTTCAACTCTGGTTTGTGACGTGTTTCTGGCGTTTAACTCCAGACTGCAGCATAGAACTGGCGTTCAACGCCCTTTTGCGTCATCTAAACTCGGCCAAACTATGGACTATTATATATTGCTGGAAAGCCCTGGATGTCTACTTTCCAACGCAATTGGAAGCACGCTATTTTAAGTTTTGTAGCTCCATAAAATCCACTTTGAGTGCAGGGAGGTCAGAATCCAACAGCATCAGCAGTCCTTTTTCAACCTCTGAATCTGATTTTTGCTCAAGTCCCTCAATTTCAGCCAGAAAATACCTGAAATCACAGAAAAATATACAAACTCATAGTAAAGTCCAGAAATGTGAATTTAACATAAAAACTAATGAAAACATCCCTAAAAGTAACTAGATCCTACTAAAAACATACTAAAAATAATGCCAAAAAGCTTATAAATTATCCGCTCATCAATGCCCCCGCCCCCAATATCTGTCCCTGTCCCCGCCCCGTCCCCATGACGGGTAAAGGGACCCCATATCCGCCGGGGACCTGGGTCTCCGCGGATATCCGCGGATTTTTGTAAAAAATAATAAAAATTGAAAAAAATGAAAAAATTAGAGAAAATCAAAGATAATCCTCAATTGCCATTACAAACATAATATCCATAATCTTTAAAGACCTAAATAGCAATAACAACAAATATAAACATCCAAACATATCCATAAATAACCAAATATTACATAAACAACCAACCATGTTCATAAACAACCAAATAAAGTTCATGACATTATAAAAACATAATTTCACCATCTCAATCTTCTTTTCATCCCGTAATGGTAGTGATGGTAGATTCTGACTTTCTTGAATCCTACATCGACAAGAAAACTATTTAAAGTTAAAAGCATATAATAACTCAATAAGTCAATAATGTAACAATTGCTATACATGTAACTGAAGAGATGGATGAATATTCTTTAAGCATGCTTCAAATGAAATCAACGGAATTAGAAAATCAATAAATATATATGTTATTATTAAGTAATAATCAGGGACCAATTTTGTGGCTCATTGAAGTAGGGATCTTTGTCTTTTGGATATGGAATTCTCTTACATCTATCTCTGACCAGTTTGACCTTAATTTAAACTTATGTATATATAAATGAGGCTAATCTTTATAATCTCACTTAACTTTCATTTTTTCCTTTTGTAAACCATAGTTTCATTAGGTTTATCTAGTCAACATCCTAAATCAATGCATGATTAACCAATCAAAAGAAACAAAATTGTACATAAAATGAATAAAAAGAACAGTTATTAAGTTTTTAAAACATCAATGCATTAAGAATTTTAGTCTTCATCTCCTTAATCAATGACACAACTCTTTTTTCAAAAAAATAATAGACTACACAACTTTACTTCATTATCTTCTTTCTTCCAATAAGAACTCAATGCTCCTAATAACGTCAGAATAGAATTAAAAAAAGTTCCCAAATAATACAGATGTTTGAGAAAATAATAAAATGAGTTAAAAAAAAAACAAAAAACAAAAGAACAAACTAACGAATAATGATAGATTGTTGACCACTCTAATCCAAAATCACTTTAATCCAAAATCAAATAAAATAAAATCTGAGTTACAAACCAGGATGAATGTTGTAAACAGGGAATATTACATGTTGATATCAAACCAGGATGAATGTTGCAAACTTCTTAGATTTAAGAATGACATTGATCCGATAATGATCACCAGAAAATTATAAAAAAATCAAAATACCAAAATAGAAATCAGAATCAGAAATTTACTACTTAGAACCTAATTACCCAAATTTAAAAATCCAGAATCAAATAACCCTAAATAAAAATTAGAATAAAAAAATTCAGAACTAAGAACCTAATTATCCTAAATCAAAAATTCAGAATCAAATCAACCCTAAATAGAAATCATAATCAGAAAATTCAGAACTCTAAACCTAATTACCCTAAATCAGAAATCCAGAATCAAATCAATCACGGTGAGGAGTGAAGAGGAGAAGCAGCAGTAAAGCATGTGTGAGCAGTGTTCTATGACTTACCCAGTTACCCGACGCGAAGAGGTGACGACAAGCAAAGGCGCGACAACCAGAGAAGAGGTGACGATCGGCGTGAGGTATTGTGACCTGACTGACAGACTCCCTGATGCGGTGTGCGTGATGTATCGTGACCTGACTGACGGCCACTCCACAGTGCGTGAGAGGTGGCGGTGATGGAATGAGGGGTGGAAGGTAGCGCCGTATTGGTGAAGGACTGAGAGGGCGAGAGGTGGCAGTCGGTGGCGGTCGGTGGTGATGATGGTGCGACCGTGCGTGGTTCAGAGAGGGCGAGAGGCTGAGGTTTGAGGGTGGTGAAGAGTTCAGAGACTAGGTTGAAGATTGTGAATTGCAAGTGTGACGGCTAGGGTTTTCACTTTCCTTCATATGATATATATATTAAGGGTATTCTAGTCTTTTTACATAAACGGGGTTTAAACGGGTCTCAGTGTAAACGAGATATATGCATTTATAAATAATTAAATATAATTTTTAAAAATAATAAAAAATATTAATGCTTTTAATTTGACCAAACTCTAAAAAATAGAATGTTTCAAATAATAGGAAAGATAAACCGTGTATTTTAAATAAAAGGAAAGATGAACTGTCCATTTAAAATAAGCACGTTAACACATTCATAAGTGCACCGTTAAAATGTCCACTATTAACACGGTTACTCCGGATAAACCAATGAATACATCTCCATTGAGTTCTTTTTGGGATAAGGTTATTTTAAATTTTTATGTACCCCATGCAACAAACAAAATTTTATGTACTCCCATACAACAAACGAAATTTCGTAAATTTGAAATTTCAAAAATTATATTTAATTATTTCGTTTAAAAATTTGAAATTTTGTTTGTTGTATGGGTGTTTTACTCAAATTTTTTTTATTGTTTAAAAGAAAATGAGGGTATCTCAATGTCGCAATTTTATTGTCAATAAGAATTAAAAAGGATTGAAAGTAACAAATAAACAAATAAATGCAATGTGCCGGAGGCAAAGTAAATTGTAGAAATTAAAACAAACAATAAATTAAAGAGAAGATGAAGAAAGAAACATAAACGTAAAAAGAAGAATAAGTAAAAGTAGAGAAATTTTATTAATAAAAACTGGGAAGAAAGCAAATTACAAGTGTTTGATTTTAGAGGAATTACTTAAGATTCCTAATTTTACTCTATGATGCTAAATGATTGAGAGCGTTTTGGGTTTCTAAGTGTTTTTCAAAAGAACTGAACACCCTACAATGTGTTCTTAAAGCTCTACTTATAGACTAACCTAATGTCAGCTGACAATTACCTTTTGTACACCACTTGCGAAAAATTTGAATTGTCCCGTAACTGTTCCCGCATTTCTTGCTTGATGTCAATTTCAAAAATCAAATAAATAACCAAACTGTCAAATGACTTAATTTAATTAAAATAAATATAAATATTATATATGGAGACATCATCATGTAACTAATTATTTCTTTTTATAATTTTCTTATAAAAATCATATTTTGTCTAACCCAAATATAAATACAATTTTATTTCTCGTTTTAGTATTATTTTTAATATTTTTAATATCTCCGATGTAAAGCTCTTTTGTAAAGAAAATGTATTCTTGCAATTAGAAAAAAACTACAAAATAATATTAGTATAATAAGTGGTTACATTTGTTTTACAAATGGAAACAAAGTAGTTATTATGCCTAATTGAATTTGATCAAAAATCTATTTTCAAGAAATATTAAAAACTACATTAAAACTTGGGAAGCACAACAAAATAAAATATCAAGGAAAAAAAATTTCATCAAAATATTTTAAAAATATAATTTATTTAAAATATTATATATAATACATGAAAATATTAACCTTTTTTATTTTTTTTAATTTTTTTTTAGAAAAATAGAATAAAAATAATATAATTCTAAATACATGCCTATCACATTATATATTTACTTATATTAGTAAGACCTAAACTAATTAAACTTACGTAATTAAAAATATAAAAAATATAAATAC
>NC_029790.2:33793156-33810905 GCF_000816755.2 Arachis ipaensis
ATATATATATATATATATATTTTCTCTTATAAAATGTATATAAAAATAACAATAGTTTGAAACGTCATCTAGAGAACACACAAGAGTACTCGTACTCTTTTTCTTTTTTTGTTATTTTATTTATTCATTTATTTATTTTTATTTTGGCTAAACAAAAAAGTGAGACAGTTCAGTACTCTTATCTTCTTGTAATACTTGTGAGAGAGTGAATACATTAGTGTTTGAACAATCAACAGTTTCTTCTTCAACTCTGCGTCTCTTATTCTTCCAAATTTCATCTACTATGGTGGGTTTCTTCCATTCACAAGAATTCAACTGTATCTAGATCTTCTGATATTTCAGGTAGGATTTCATTGCTAGCTCCATTTTTGTCTTTTTCTTTTTCATTGTTGATTCAGAGAAATCTTAATCCCAAAAATGGCATGCAAAATATCCCTTGTGTTATTCATAACTGAGTACTAGAATCTTACTCTGAAGAGCATTCTCCTTTTTTATTTTACATTCTTTGACTCAAATTACGATTTGATTGTTAACCCTATTCTTCAATTTTGCTATTTTGCTGTCTTTTTTTTCTATTTTCAAGTATAAAAGAAGAGGTAGAAGGGATAGAAGGGATAGTTCATTTTCTTGGTACAAATATGTCGAAATTTCATCCCTTTTATTTTTTTTTGGTAATATATTATTATATCTACAAATATAACCTGATGTTCCCTAATTGAAAATTGTGTGCTACCCCAGAACCTGTTCATGATGTGTTGAGGATCAAGGTTTTGAATTTCTTCAATTTGTTTTCCGTTGGTTCATCTATCTTCTAATCTTCGAGGTCTTGCTGAAGGAGATACTTTACCAGACTTCTTTGTGTATATATTTACCAACTTCTTTTTAATAGTAAGTGAGCTTGTTTTGGCTCCTTCACTAACATGATCTATTTTAAGTGAGCTTGTTTTACCAGACTTTTTCCAATGTAAGTAGAAATAATTGCTATCTTGTGGCCATATTAATTAGGAATAATTTAGCTTTTGCATTATTTTTTTGCCATTGGATTTTTTAATGAAGAATGCAATTTTAGGATCCCTGGCAATGCTCTGAAGCAACGTTACACAAATGCAATAGAAAACAAAGGAATTTGCTTAGATTATATACACCTTCTCCTTACTTTTAGCAATGATCAATCTAGTAGATAATGAATTTTTTTTCATGTTTCATTTATGATTTTTTTTTATATTCATGAGTATTGACAAGCAGTATTAAGTCTTGTTTTATGTTAAATCTTTGCTTACTGCTTAAACCAAATTAAACACATATAAGTTCAATTTCATTTTTTTCTACCTTTACAGCTTGTTTGTTGATCGTTGACAACCTCGGCACCCAAAACCTGGATTTTTTCAATCTGCATTGTTATGGCAACCTCAAGCCACCATCTGTCAACAAGTCCTCCTTCTTCATCTAAAGTGGTCATTTGTGATAAGCATATTGTCAAAAAGGGCAAAGATTTTACTCCTGAACCAGAGGCCACAAAATAAAAAATATGAAAATCTCAGGTGCTACTCCCTTTCACTATTGACGGTGTAGACTCAGATTTTGTCGGCCCTATTATCCCAAAGTTGCCAACAAAATAAATTTTTTTTCCTGGTCACCCTCAAAGAAAAACCGTTGCTTTTCAAGATTCCATTCCTATTGGATACTTCGATTCCAACAACAAGTTGTTCAGAAATCCCCAAAGGCTAACATTGGAGGTTACCGTACTTGGTTAGATAGGGTTGAAACTGAGAAGATGATCTTGTGGAAAGAGATTGAAATATATGATCTAATTCAGCTTAGTAAAAACTCTTACACTGTCAATTCAGGATTAATGGGAGGTGCTTTGTATTTCTGGAATGAGACTTCTCACAATTTTTATATCCCATATGGTATGATTACGCCTACTCTTCTGGATGTAGCTGCTATAACGGACCTACCTCCTTTAGGAGGGAAAATTTTAACTACCACCAAGTCGACCACAGGAGTTAAGTATGCCATTGATATCTCTTCTACCACTTACCAGAGTTTCATTCTCAATAACAGAGGTCAAGATGAAGCACCTGTTTCGGATAATGAGCATATTGCCTTTCTTCTCTATTGGTTGAGCGGCGTTGTTTTCTGTACCCAGAGTATTCAAGTTGAAGTCACTTATCTCCCATTGGCCATTATGTTAGCCGAAGGTAGGAAGTTGTGTTTAGCCAAATTGTTTCTAACTCGACTATATCTCACTCTGGATTGGATCACGGACCTTATGAGGGAGAAGAAGAGAATCACTAATGTTGACGGTCCTGTTTGGTTCTTTCAATTGTGGCTGTCTTCCATTTTTGAGTCTGAGCTACAACAGCGCTTGACCCAAAAAGGTCCTACAGATTCTGTAATTGCAGGACACCGTCTGCTCAACTTAGTTTTTCCGGATAAGTTAATGGCCTCACATGATAAGATGAAACACTTCTTCTGTGCATTTATTACTTACCAGAGAAAGACCACAACATCAATCTGACTCCTTTTGTTAATTGTCAAACTGATTTTGAATGGTTGACGCGATCTCTTACCCCAGCCAGGATTACACAAAAAGAAAGTATCACTATTTGGTCACAGTTCTTGACTCCCCAATTACTTTTTGCTGGATTCCCAGGTGAAGATGACCTAAGAACAGTGGTCTATATGCCAAACGCCATTTCTAGGCAATTTGGGTTAGCTCAGGTCATTCCATCTTCTTACCATCTTCAGGGGTCACACTCTTTGCACGTCAAAGCTACTTCACTAGAAGATCTGTTGCACATTCAGAAGGATAATACTTTGTGGAGACATAAATTTTACCTATTCCCTTTTAAACCTTGTCTATTGACCACATATTCATTCTTTTCTTGGTGGAAAACTTATTACTTTTCCATTAAAGTTGCTTTCAATACTTGTTGTCAAAGGATGACCACTGCTCTCATAATGCAACAAGTGAAGAGAGCATCAATCGTCAAAAAAGGTAATTAAAACTAAATTATTTGCCCATTTTGATTTCAAAAATTATGTTCCTCTTTGTGTTGTTGTTATTAATGTTATTTTCTTCATGTATAATGCCTTTTGAAAATGGCACCTATTTTAACTTTTTTTTTGTTACAGAGGAAAAAACCACCTCTCTTACTACCAATCCTTCTTTGAGAAAGACTTCTGGTAGGCTTGTAAGAAAAAAAAAACCCAATTTTACTTACTCAAGCCGCCGGATAAAGAGAAGACTTGAACCAATTACAGTGTCAACATCTTCAAATAGTGGTGATGAGGATGACACATCAAATGAATCTGATGGCAACCTTGATGGATTGGAGGTCTCTCAGAAAAATGAAGAGGAAAACGAAAGCAACTCGTCTAGTGATAAAGTAGTGAGTAAATCCTCTTCGGAAGACAATGATGTTGATACCCTTAGCCTCAGTAGTCAACTTGCTTCTCATGTATTTTTATATATTCTCACATCCTCTATATTAAAAATAGCATTATCTGGAAGAACTTAAATGATGATGATGACTCTCATGCCGATTTTTAATCTCATTAATTACCTTTGTTCTCATTTCACTTCTTGCCTTAGGTCACTGTGGCTCCTACCATTTCTTTGATTGTGCCTAGCACTAAAAATCGGATGGCTGCCACATCTGACAAGCCTACACCTAAAACTAATGCTAAGAAGGTATGACATGTCATTTAGCCTGATCATGAATATCTCTTTCTTGTTTTTTCTTATATATATATATATATATATATATATATGTATGTATGTATGTATGTATGTATGTATGTATGTATGTATGTATGTATGTATGTATGTATGTATGTATGTATGTATGTTGACACCTTCTTTTGTATCTTTTTTTAGCTTCAAAATTATGAAATCTTTCCGAGTGAGCGGTCAGAAAAACAAATACAAATCACTTCCATTCATGCTCAGACCCCTAATGTAGTGAATGATTTGTTGGCTGACTTAGAAAGTCTGAATGAAGCATATGCATGTAATATGGATACACAGAAGGCCATAGTTGAGTCTTGTTCAACCATTCAAAGTTACCTTCCAACAGAGCAACCCCATACTACACCTCCCACAACTAAGACTGCTGACGAATCCATTCTACTTCCATTGACCCAACAGCTCGGTGTCATTCAATCCAAACCTGTTGGTGCACGAATCCCCACACTTTCGTACAGTTGTACCAGCAAGTGCACTGGGTCGTCCAAGTAATACCTGAGCGAGTCAGGGTCGATCCCACGAGAATTGTGGTTTGAAGCAAGTTATGGTTATCTTGCAGGTCTTAGTCAGGCGTATAGAAGAATTGAATTTGGAAGATGGAATTATAATGATAATCTTAAAACCTAGATAAATGTCTGAGATGGATGAGGCTTGGAGTTGTTTTGTCTTTCTGAATTAACTCTGGTATTACTGTCTTCTTTACTTGTGAATGATCTCTTCTATGGAATGCTGTATGTGATCAACGCCATGGGCCGTGGTCATTGATCTCCTCTGCTACAGATTGAACGTCATTGGTCGTGGTCATCCAATCTGATGAAGGGTGAAGCTCTAGCAGTTCATTCTCTTGGCGATCCTACTCAAAATGCCACGGACAAGGTCGAATCTTCCGGATCAGAGAATGCTGCTTCTTTGGATTCTAGCCTATACCACGGAGACCCTAATCTCTCTGAAAATTGGCTGAACTGGTGTCTTGAGAAATCCCCAACGAAGTCGTGGATTAGCCGTATGAGATGTATAAACATAGTTGTTGGTTCGCGCTTTCCAATCACGTATTCACATGAACCCAAGTAGACGCGGGTGTTTGTCAAGCACGTTCGTCTTAGTATGATGAATAAAGCTGATTGTCACTGATCATCCTATTCACTATGTTGAAGAGCGAGTATACATCTTAGAAATAAATCAAACATGGATCGAAGAAGAAATAGTAATACTTTTATTAAATCATAGGACTCAGCAGGGCTTCTCTCCTCAACCTAGGAGGTTTAGAAACTCATACTGAAAGGAAAATACAATGGTAAAAATGTGTATGCTGAATGAGATAGTGTATGATTCCTAAATTACATAAATCTAATCCCTTAAATACTAAACAATGACTAGTAAGGGTAAAACAGTCTTTCTAGTGCTAAAATCTACTTCAGGGGCCCACTTGGTAAGTGTTTGGGCTAAGCTTTGATGAGATCTACGTGATATGAGGCTCCTAGGGCGTTGATCGCTGGTTAGGGGGTCCTCTCTGGGTGTTTGGACGCTGGGCTCTGCTCTTTGGGCACTGGACGCCTAGAAGGGGGCAGGTAGCTGGCGTTGGACGCCAGTTTTGGGCCTTCTAATATGAAGCAAAGTATGGACTATTATACATTTATGGAAAGATCTGAAAGTCAGATTTTTATAGCCGTTAAGAACGCTCCATTTGGACTTCTATAGCTCCAAAAAAGCTCTTTCGAGTGCAATGAGGTCAAATCCGGACAGCATCTGCAGTGCTTTCTCTGTCTCTGAATCATATTTTTGCTCCAACTCTTCAATTTCAGTCAGAAAATACCTGAAATTGCACGAAAACACAAAAACTTATAGTAGAATCCAAAAATGTGAATTTAACACTAAAACCTATAAAACCTTAATAAAAACTAAACAAAATATACTAAAAACTATATGAAAACTATGCCAAAAAGCGTATAAAATATCCGCTCATCACCTGTTTTGACACTTGCCACCGATCCACACTTTAAGGCTCAGCTTTCTGATATTCTTCAAACTTTTTCAATTACACCACATCCTTTGACTATTGATCCTTTGTTGGCTCGTTTGCAAAAAGTTTATGAGGACATTTATACCAAATTTCCAGATTTTCAAGCAGCTATCTCATCATATCAACAATCAATTGAAGCTCTTTCTAAGTTAAAACAAGACACGTCCTCTTTTGAGATTGCCAAAACTACCCTGGCTGCCCATATTTCAAAAGTTAAAAACCGGGCTCATGAGTTATCTGAGGAGATTCGAGACTTGGAACAATAGCTGACTGTTGATAAACCACTATTTTATGGTTTATCTTGTGCTCAATTGAGTGAATTTTATCAACTCTTTACCCACTTATTCATACTATTTGCATGGTTTTACATTTACCTTCCTAATTATGTGCTTTGATTGAAAGCATGCTTCTTTGGCCTTAAGTTCCCTATGTTTAATCTTCTCTTATTACCATTAGATGCCTTGATATGTGTGTTAAGTGTTTTCAGAGATTAACTGTCAAGAGAGAAGCAAAAAATAGGCTGGATGCTATTTTGATAAAGAATGAGGGTCAATTTGCCAAAGCAAGCAGCATGCTAGACAGTAGCAATGCATCTTTACAATCACTTGAAAAGAAGATGCTTTCCTCACATGAAGTTGCAAAAGAAGCTAAGAACTTCTAAACCGCTCTCCAAACTGAAGTTACTTTCTTGATGGAGATCTTTGAAACTTAGTCTTGTATTTCTTATGCAATCTTCACTTTTTGAAATTTTAGAGTTTTGTTTATTACTTGCTTTTGTATACACTCTATCCTTATTTTGGAGACTGGTCAGCACTTGCTATTTTTTGGGAAGTTATTACATTATTTCACACTAAACTAATTATTAATATCACAGTGACCACTTTTATATTTCATTTGGGATGACCTCCATATCTATCCATGTCAGGTTGCACTGGTGCATGCCATCTTGTGTGCATTTGCCTCAAGTGCTGTCAAATTAAATCAAATGTGCATTTTATTGACATGCCTCTAGCTTCATACAGGTTTATTCACTAAACTTTTAGTTCTATATGTTGGCATGTACTATTCTGCACTCACAAAATGATAAGTTATTTTCTGTATTGACTCTTATTTTAAATTAATGCTTTGGACACATATTTGTCTCATAATCTTAATGCTTTACACTGTTAATAGAACTTGCAATTCAGAGAAATCACAAGGATATGTTAGCTTTTACAAATTGAATTGCAAATATTAGTTAGCTCTTTATTTTTTTCTTTGACACTTCAATTGGATATTTTCGTATCCTTAAATATGTAGAATGTTTATCTCATACATGCCTGGCCTATATATTTTTAAATATTTGTCATTTATTGAAGGAATTCTTCTTCCTGATTTGACTTCAATAATCTTATAGGCATTTTCAGAATAAATCTTGTCAACTACATAAGGTCCTTCTCAAGTTGGAGACCACTTACCATAAGATTTTTTTTTCTATAGGCAAAATTGTTTTCCACACTAAATCTCTAACTGCAAATGTCTTTGCTTTAACACGGCAGTTGTATGATTTTGACATAATCTCTTTTTGTCGAATCACCTGCTCTAAAACTCTCCACCTTTCGTCATCTAGTTCATTGAACTCATCATACAAAGAATTCCAATAATCTACTACTGGTATCTCATCTTGTCTATCCATCCTTATACTTTGCAAATTAATATCAATTGGCAACATCGCATCATGACCGTAAACTAACTTATATAGGGTGGTCCCAGTAGAACCTCTTGGAGAATTTCAGTAAGCCTAAAGAACTTGACTGAGAGTTTGGTGCCAATTTCTTGGCTGCCTTCCAATGTGTTTTTTAATTAATGCAATCAAAATTTTATTTGCTACCTCCACTTGTCCATTCACTTGGGCATAATACGGTGTAGAAGAAAGCATTTTTATATCCCTAAATTTGGCATATTCCATGACATTTTTCCCAATAAACATAGTTCCTTGATTAGTGGTAATAGACTGAGGAATTCCAAATCTATGCATAATATGCTCCTCAATAAAATCAATTATTTCATTGTAAGTCACCTCCCTTAAAGGGATAGCCTCTACCTATTTAGAAAAATAATCTACACTAACCAAAATGAACTTATGACCTTTGGAAGAAGGTGGGTGAATCTGACTGATCAGATCTAAAGCCTAACCTCTAAACGGCCATGGCTTAACTATAACATGCAATTCTGACACTGGAATATGTTGAAGGCTTCCACGTTTTTGGCATTCTTCACAAGACCTAGCATAATTTATACAATCTCTTTGAATAGTTGGCCAATACAATCTTCTCCTATTTATCACCTATTTCATTTTTTTTCTTGACTGATGGGCACCACAAATTCCCTCGTGCACTTAGTAAGAGCCAAATACACTTCTTTTTCTCCCAAACATGTCAAGAGGTTTCTATCAACAAATTTCTTAAATAAGACATTATTCATTAGAACATAACTTTGAGCTCTATATTTAAGTTTTCTATTGACACTGAGACTTGAATTTTCTAGATATTCCATAATTGGTACTCTCCAATCTTCTGGGTCTAGTTTTTCTAATGACAACACTTCTCTTTTTTTTCAAAGGCATAAATATGTCCTTTATCCTTACCAATTTTTCTAGTGTTGAGGGCTTGATCTTATATCTTGAAGCAATTTGAGCTAATTCATTTGCTTCTTGATTTAACTCTCTTGGAATATGCCTTAAAATAACATTGTCAAATTCGCTCAACAACTTTGTAGCTACATTGAAATACTTTCTTAAATTTTCACTAACACACCTATATTCAAGTGATACTTGACGGACTACAAGCTGTGAATCTCCAAAAATTTCCACATTTTTAACTCCTCTTTCTAATAATAACTCCAGTCCCATTATTAACGCTTCATACTCTGCCTCATTGTTGGAACATGAATAATTCGATTCAAAGAGGAATTTACTTGGCTCGCCGCTTGGAGAAATAATTAAAATTCCTATACCAACACCACCCTTATGGCATGAACCGTCAAAATATAATTTCCAAGGTACTAAACCAACAAAATCCAGTAAACTCTCATCAATGTCAATACAATGATGGTCAACCAGAAAATCAGCTAGAACCTGACCCTTAACGGCTCTTGTAGGAACAAAATGTAAAGAAAATTCCGTTAAGGCCAACATCTATTTTCCTAGTCTACCATGCAATATTGGAGAAGACAACATATATTTAAGAACATAAAACTTAGAAATTACATAAACATTCCTAGGAATCAAATAGTACTTAAGTTTTAAACAAGAAAAATATAAAGCTAAACAAAGTTTCTCAATTAGAGAATAACGGCTATGAACATCATTTAGCACACGACTTAGGTAATAAATCACTCTTTCGTTGCCATTCTCATCTTCTTGAGCCAGCATTCCACCAATTGTTACTTCAGAAGCTGACACATAAAGTTTTAGAGGTGCTTCGTGCCTTGGAGGTGTCATAATAGGAGGATTAGTCAAATACTGCTTGATGTTGTCAAAAGCTTCTTGATGCTTTGTTTTTCATTGGAACTCTTCATCTTTTTTCAACTTGATCAGAGGCAGAAAAACCTTGGTTTTTCCTGACATATTGAAAATGAACCTTCTGAGGTAATTGACTTTCCCTAAAAATGCTTGCAGTTGGTTTTTGTTAGCTGGAGGAGGAGCCTCTAAAATAGCCTTTGCCTTATTTTTGTCAATTTCAATCCCTTTTTTCTGTACCAAGAAAATTTCCTATACTCACACCAAAAGCACATTGCAAGGGATTCATTTTCAATTTATGCTTTCTCATTCTTTCAAATGCTTTTTTAAAAGAACTGAACTCCTTACAATGTGTTCCTAAAGCTCTATTTATAGACTAACCTAATGTCAGCTGACAGTTACCTTTTGTACACCACTTGCGAAAATTTTGAATTGCCCCGTAACTGTTTCCGCACTTCTTGCTTGATGTCAATTTCAAAAATTAAATAAATAACCAAACTGTCAAATGACCTAATTTAATTAAAATAAATATAAATATTATATATGGAGACATCACCATGTAACTAATTATTTCTTTTTATAATTTTCTTATAAAAATCATATTTGGTCTAACAATGGGAGCACATAAAAATTTGAAATATAATTATAATTTAAATAACTTTATCCCATACAGAACTCAATAGAGATGAATTGATTGGTTGGATGATTCCTATTAAGAGTCAATCCAACGTAACCGTATTAATAGTGGGCAATTTAACAGTGCACTTATGTGCTTTCAAAGTAAACGTGCTAACGTGATAAATGGATAGTCCCACTTTAGAAAAATAGTTATTACATATTTCCGATGAATTTTATCCCATGGAAATACAGAGGGAATTTTAGAGGAATTTTTTTGTCAGAAAATAAAAAAATGAATTAGCATAAATTACAGACGAAAAATAGAATCCGTCGATAATTCTGTCAGTAAATTTTTTTTGTGGAAAATAGTTACAGACGGAAAATCCGTCTGTAATTAAATAAACAAAACGCTGCATTTTATTAAATTATTACAGATGGAAAATCCGTCTGTAATTTAAAATTTTCTGTCGGAAATATATTAGAATAAGGAGATGGGTCACTTTGGTTCCAATACTTCAGTTCACTTTTTTTTCACATTCTCCTTGAATTACTCCCATGCCTTCTCTCTCTCCATTAAAGATGTGACGTCCTCCACTGTCGCCGCCGCCGCCGCCGCTCGCGTCGCACGAGCTCCTTCCACCGCCGCTCTCAATGCGTTTGCTCCTTTCGTCGTCACACGAGCTCTCTCGGCCGTGCTCTTGTCTTACGAGCTCCCTCCGCCACCGCTCTCGCGCTGTTTCTTCTCTTCTCGCCAGAGGTTTGTCATCGTCTCTTCTCGTCGCTGTTAGTTCAGGTAGGCCTCCACCTTCTTCTCGTCTCTAGCCCTAACCCTTCCATTGTGATTCTGTTCCGATTTCATTATCCCTAGCCCTAACCCTGTCCCTTCCCTGTTTTTCTTAACCCTAATTCTCGTCCCTTAACCCTAATTTTCCGTTTGTTCTCTCCGGTTTAGAATTATGTTATGTGGATCGATTTTAATCCTAATTTGTTTTTTTCAGGTCCGCTGAAGGTTACACCATTTATGGTCGAGTGAAGATCCCCAGCAGTATGCTTTGTTTTTCTTTTTTGTCACTCTGATTTTTATTTTCTTACTTTTTACTTAATTCAAAATCTAATTGTTGGATGGTGACTGATGCGAATAACCATTGCATTCGAATTGGCAGATTTTTTATATTTTGTTCAATAAACTTTATATGAACTAAAGCTTTCAACTTTAATATGTAGATGCACTAAAGCACTTTAATATGTGAGATTGACTTTGAATTGTTGATGGGACTGGTAATGGTACTTGGGGTCATATGTCAGTTCAAGTTGTTCATATTGTTTTGGAGTTCACACCAAAATCAAGTTTGATTTAGTCATTCAGAATTCATCTAATTTGAAGCTTTGGTTGGCCTATAGTATCAATTGTAATTTGAAATATTTAGGAAGATGGCTGTCAGAGCCTGTTAGCATTTTTGGTGTCATTTCATTTACTTAGGTGTATCTGATAATGTTAATTGAATGGAATTCAGCAAGGTTTTGCTAGAGTTCATTATGGTGTGCATCCATTCCTTTGTGTGCATCCATTTCTTGCATCCATTTCTTGTTAATGGTGTGCATAAATTTGTTTGCAGATTTAGGAACAAAAGACTATATAATTCCCGGAAAAGTGTCGAATGTCAAAGTCATACTCAATGGTGGTCAGAAAGTTACTTTTTTGAGGCCTGATGGATATTTCTCATTGTATCCTTTAATTTACATCTTCATTTTAAACTCATTTCAATTTGCATGATAACTGCTATTGCAATACTTCAAGTCATGTTTAATTTGATCTCTCTTTGCTGTCCTGATATTGCTTTTGCAAAGTTATAGTTAATGATAGTATTTCGTTGTTGAGCAACAAACTAGTTCCTTAACATGTTTGCTTTAAGCCACAACGTCCCAAATATTTCTTGATGGATGCTTCATGAGGTCTAAAAATTATAGCTTCTTTGATGAGTATGCAGGGCCAGGGGGACAAGGCTATTTGTGGAAACAAAACTAGGACGAATTCGAGTTTTCAAGCGGCCGCAAAGCAGGCGATTTTGGAAGTAGTTCAAGCTGCACCAAACAGCATAGGATGCTATGCAAGAGGGAAGGTTGATATTTCTGAAAGGGTAAATGAATCTACTTATATTTTGGCTAATTGTTGGAAGAGTTTGAACAGTAATTCTTGCAAAGTATGTCTTGAGAATTCTCATGAAAATTGCTGATTTCGGACTGGTATTGATTTAGAGGGGAACAAGGTCCCCTGAGCTATTTTGTATTTTATCCCAGTTTTTTTAAGCCTCACACAGTTAATGATTACTTGCAGGGTCCACCACTGGCTGGAAGGTATGACATGGGAGCTCTATGCATGCATGAGAATTTTGAAAAACTTGAAGGCCTTATCAATGATGCTATAGATAAAGGTGCTGAAATTGTTGCAAGAGGAAGTTTCGGGCCTATTGGTGGAGATGCAGTTGATCAGTGTTACCCCTCAACTGTGATTGTTAATGTGAATCACTCCATGAGATTGATTATTAATGTGATAAGAAAAATATCGCTTTCTAAAAAAGGGTAGAAAATTAATTTGTCTCAACCCTGAGGATGTATTTTTTTAGAGAAGTTTATCCAGACATGTTAGTAATAGACTTAACAAAAAAGTGTATCTACTTGAAGTATGAAGTGATTGGTTTTTTTTGTGTGTCTTAGAACACTGAAGTTCTCCGGAAGATGGGGAAGCACACAAGGATTAGCTCAGAGTGTGCCGTTCTGACAGATAGCAGGGATTCAATTCCAATTCAAAAATGGAAGTCAATTAACGCTCAGGTGGTTATTGGGACTCCTGGCACCATCAAGAAGTGGATTTCTTTCAAGAAATTGAACCTGACCAGATTGACGATTCTTGTCTTTGATGAGGCTGATCAAATGCTTGCTAAGGTAAGTTTTGCATTCTGATGAAATGTAATGCAATTGCTTTTAGTTAGGATTTAAAGTTTCATTGTAGTTTAGAATTGTAAATTGAAGTTGTGATGCTTCTCCGCTTATGTGGAGGATATAGAGGGTGAGAGCACTAGTAAGTCACTTGACTCTATGAACTGTAAATTTCCTAAACAACTATGAACAGTGTTGTTGCAGGATGGTTTTAAGGATAAGAAATAGAAAAATTCAATTCTAGCTGCCAGGTTTGTTGAACGGCCTCTCTTATAGTCTGCATGCATGTATGCAAAGTTCAATCCATTTGAGAATTCTTCTCTAGATATAAAGATGAAACATATATCCTAATTGATTGCTTTAATTAGGTTGCAAGTTGTGTTGAAGGAAAATATAATTGTTCCTTGATATTTGAGAAACTTCTTATTTGTGCAGCTGAACAATTGCATCTACTTAAATGTATTGTGCCATTGCATCTTCACGTTAATGATCTGAATCATTGCATCATTACTTGAATTGATTTATTGGCCTAGATGTAATTTCTATGCATTTAGTTCAAATATTTGGGTATACTTGTGTGAGCTGTTGATATGTATATTTTTGTTTCTTTTAATCTCCAGGTTCTTCTATTTTCTGCCACATTCAACGACATTGTCAAGAACTTTGTTGAGAGGATAGTTAAAAGGGACCATAATAAACTTTGTTAAGAAAGAATAACTTTCTTTAGATGCTGTGAAGTAGTATAAAGTGCACTGCCCTGATGAGTTGTCGAAGATTGAGGTGATAAAAGATTACATATTCGAATTAGGAGAAAATATGGGCCAAATTATCATATTCGTGCGCACGAGACAGAGTTGACGATTGACCAGCCTTGAAGTTTGGTAAATGTGGTGATTCATATCTTCAAAATTTGCTTCAGGTGCCACTCTTCACCACCACCGCTTTTAGTTTTTCAAACCTAATTTCTCTGTTTATTCTTTTGTTAATTGTTATAATTACTGTTTTTTTATTTTTTATTCATATTAATTTTTTGTATTGTTTGCTTGATGGAGTATATTTTCTTCTACGATGATAAGCTTGTTTTCTTTTTTCAAATTTTTTAAGATTTATCAATTCAATGGAGCTAATTCAAATAAGATTTATGGTTATGATGTATTCATCCTAGACTCATAGAATAAGATTTATCAATTCAATAGAGCTAATTCAAATATTCAGGAAAGAGCCAAGGCTTTGGAAGTTATCCAGTATCTGAAGGAAAAGTATCATGAAGGGAAGTGTAATGTTGCCATTGTTGGTAAGGGAACATAGTACATGTTTCCATGTCACCTTCCAAAAATCCTATTATAATTTTGTATTTTTATTTCTTTATGACAATAAAAACGTGTTTCATGTTGCAGATGATGGAAAGTTGGACACTGAGTCAGACTCAGGTGAATTTTGGGTTCTCTTTGGTGGTTTTGCTCCAATTGGAAAGAAAGGAATTAGTGATGATGATATCATTCCTGAGACAACTCCTGCCCAACTCTTTAGGTAAGTTGATTTTATTGTCATCTCCCCTTACCCTGTTTCTTCTTGATGCATGCTTCAAAAAGATATAATAGTGATATCGTCAATGATTTTTAGCTGAGATAAATCCACAACAAAGAGATTCATTGGCTACTACCTTTTAAGCATTTTGCCTAATGAGTAGATCTACTTCTCTGCTAGCAAATCAAGACAAAAAAATGACTCTTTTGTTGATTATAAAAATATTGTTTACTTTCAGATTTTACCAGCAGATGCTTGTGCTGGGCATGTGCATTTATTTTGTGCTACTTTTAAATGAACTTTTGGAGACATAAGGGAATCTTGATTAGAACTAAGTATTTAGACTGTGGTGCTGAGGTATTCGTCTGGGTTGGCCGGGTCACACAAGTTGAAGAGCGAAAAGCAGGTTGTCTTGCAGCTGAAAATTTTTGTTATCCATTATACTTCTGTTTGCCTAAATGGTTACTTCAAGATGAAGTCATTCACCAGTTGGCTAAATGATTTTTAATATGAAGATTATTTAGTAATAGTCATTGTTACAACATACCTTATTTCTTAATCTGTTACACTGACGCATCCATATCCAGCCTGGAGTTACTTTAAAGCATGCTAAAGAAGGAACAGAAAGCTCAGCTTTCTGGTTTGCTCTTGGAGAAAAACAGAGTTACACCAGCTTTCTGGTTTGCTCTGCCTTGTCTAATGCCTTTAATTCATCTTTTGATATGACATCCAGTATGGTATGGCAACATGTTTAAGATTGTATAAACTATATTTTTCTTTGTTGTTTTATAGTCAATGAAATTCAACCAAAAGTAGGTTCTCCTAATAAGAGGGTGTAGGATAATGATGAAGCATTTAAGCATATTGTATATGGTATCTTTTCTTTTGTTATTAGTGGTAAATTTAATAATTATATTTAGGTAGGTACAGGTTCAGGTTTTTTCATCTTTGCCGAAAAGAAAATTGAAGGAAAGAATATCATAGTATTTAAATTAAATTTGCCAAAAAGAAAAATGAAGGAAAGATATCATAATTTTTAAATTAAATTGAACATCTGCAAATCAAGTCACAGATCATGATGATTTCATACTCCGTTGAAACTTGCCTTTCTTTCTAATACTTTCTACTCTCACAGTCACAGGATAGATTGAATGGGCTGAATCAAGGAGGACCAAGACAAAGAGCAGAAGCTTTGGCTGCTTTAAACTCTGCATTTAAATCATCATCCGGAACCAAAAGTTCTAGCCCTAAGACAACTGGAAGAAGTCAAGGATCACCGCCACCCTCAATGTCTTCGGATGAGGACTATGATGATGATGATGATGATGATGAAGATGACATTGAAGACTATAGCTGATAGTTTTAGTATGGTTGGACAATATACTAGGAATTATAGTTGATGATCAATACATTTTGTTTATGTTTTGAATTATATTGACTTGCTTGTTTATAGTACTTCATAATACGATGAATTTGTTTATTTTTTGAAATATTATAAATATTCGAATACAAATTAGATAAAAATTTGTATTAAATTTATATTTATTTTGTATGAAAACAAGTTTATTTTGCAATTAGAAAAAATTCTATTTTACCTTACAGACGGAAAATCTGTCGAAAAATCCGTCTGTAATTACAGATGAAAAATTCGTCTAAAAATCTGTCTGTAATTACAGACGGAAAATCCGTCGAAAAGTTCGTCGCCTTTGGGAAATGGATAGAAAATTTATAGAGGGAAAATCCGTCAGTAACTTGTAAAAATTCGTCTGTAATTTTCCGACGAAAAAAAATCCGTCGGTAAATAATTTTCGACGGGACTTTTACAGAGGGACAAAATCCGTCGGTAATTTGGTCGGTAACAAAAAATATGTCTGTAATAAAGACTAAATCCGTCTATAAATCTGTCTGTATTAATCTATTTTCTAGTTGTGTCTATCCTCCATATTATTTAAAATGGACGGTTTATCTTTCCTATTATTTGAAACATTTCATTTTTATGAATTTGGTCAAATTAAAAATATTAATATTTTTATTATTTTTAAAAATTATATTTAATTATTTATAAATGCATATATCTCATTTAACGAGATAACATCTATCTCGTTTATACTGTAAATGAGACACATGCAAAATTATCTTGTTTACAGTTTAAACGAGATAAGAGAACGATATTTATTTCGGTAAATATTTTTTAAATTATTTATTTTGATAATTATTATATTTAATTTATTTATTAAGATAAAAAATCCGACACACGCACGCCCTTGTTAGATACAGTTTGGAGCATAGTTCTAAAAACCAAATCGAACCGGTTGGTTTAATCGGATTAACTGGAACCGGCCATTAGGCTGGTTTGATTAGGCTCATAAATCGCTTAGTAAAAAATTAGTCAAAAAATCGGTCGAATTGGCGGTTAACTGATGAACCGTCAGAACCGACCAATTTTTTAAAGATTTTTCGGTTCATTGTAATCCTCAAAACGACGTCGTTTCATAGTTAATTAAAAAAAACAAAAAACAAAAAACCCTAAATGGCTACCAAGACCTGCAGCCCACCCCAACCCCACTCCCACTCCCACTCCCACTCCCACTCCCTCGTCCCTTCCTCTCTAAAACTGAAGAAATTGAAATTGAAAGAAAAAAAACCCTAGCCACCCACAGCGACCGTAGCCACCCACTGCCACCCAACCCGTAGCCACCGCATCCCCCACATCCCCGCATCGTTGTCATCGGCGAACCCTTCTCTCCCTTCTCTCTCTGTCGCCCTCTTTGTCGTCTCTCTGTCGCTGCTCCTCACCGTGGGTCGTCGTCGTCGCTTCTCTGCTCCTCGCCGTGGGTCGTCGTCGTCGCTTCTCCACTCCTCGCCGTGGGTTGGTGTCGCCGCTTCTCCGTTTCTCCCCAGCGTCGTTTTTGCTTCTCCCGTCCTCGTCGTTTCTGCTTCTCCCTTCCTCGCCGACGTCATTTCTGCGTCTCTTCTCCACACCGTGTCTCGCCGTCGTTACTTCTCTTTTCCGTGTGGGGTCTTGCAGTCGCAGTTTATTTCCGGCCAAAATTTTCCAATTCTCAACCCTCAGGTCTCAAGTCTCAGACTAACTCTTTCTGACTCTATTCCTCTGAAATCTGAAATTTATTTTGAATATACATATTATGTATTATCATGGTTCTAAAAATCGGATTGGACCGGCTAGTCGAACCAATTCAACCGGAATCCGACAATAAAAACGGTTCAATCCGATACTTATAACCATTGGAGAAAAAATCGCTTAAAAACCGTCGAACCGACCGGTTATTAGTTGGTTGGACCGGACTGATAACCGGCCGGTTCGAATAAAACGACGCCGTTTTGTTTATTTGAAAAAAAAAAAAACAAAACAAAAGCAGAGCCATTCGTGAACCAA
>NC_029790.2:33810918-33834632 GCF_000816755.2 Arachis ipaensis
TACTAAATGAGATATACAAAAATTGAAAAATTACATATATCTCGTGTACAAAATACGTACAAAATTATCTCGTTTAACGGTAACGAGATAAGAAAAGATATTTATTTCAATAAATATTTTTTAAATTATTTATTTCAGTAATTATTATATTTAATTTATTTATTAAGATAAAAAAAACCCTCGTCCCTAGCAGAAATTAAATTCATATTTTGTTTTTTGTTTTATTTTTTTCGTGGTAGGAAAGAAGCGTTGACGCGGTCGAAACTCGTAAGCAAAGAATTTAGCTGTGTTGGGGTTTTGATGTGAATTTTTTTTGGTGACAGGGTCAAGATGAGAATAATAAGACCACACACCATACAAAAATAAAATAATAATATCAATAAAGAAATAACAAAATAGGAGAAGAACTCGCGGGGGGGAAGAAGAAAACACCGACCTTCGTAATTTTCTTCTTTCATTCTTTTTTTTTCTTCTCTTCCGAGATCCTAATTCCCATTTAAATCGAATCTTTCAATCAAAATTACAATCGCGTCTCTCCAAATCAATCAAATAACAATGGCGTCTGAAAAGCAACACAATCTTGAGGAGACAAGCCCCCTTCTCCACCAACAACAACCACCAAAACACAGCGATAATCCGAAAGCTGGCCCACCGCCGCCGCCACCTCCCCACTTCCCCGTCGACTGGACCGCAGATGGGCTTCCCGTGGGCCACAGCAGCGTCCTCGGTGAGCCCATGGGCCGCACCCCCTGGAACTCCAGCCTCTGCGCTTGTGTAGGTCAAAACGACCATTTCTGCAGCAGCGATCTCGAAGTTTGTAAGACCCTTCTCTTATATTTTCAATTTTCTAAAGCCCATTGATTATTACATTTTAAAATTTCGGATGAACCCCCTTTTGGTACTTTTGTTCGATTATAGCAGTTTTTCTATTAGGTTTTCGATTTTGACGGTTGGAATTGCAAGGTTCTTGGCATTTATAATTTGTTGTTCGGTGGGGCTTAGTCGATTTGGAAATTCAGCTGCACAAAAATTTAATCTTTGTTCTGTTTATTATTTAGTTGAATCTAAGTTGTAAGTTTCAACCTTTTGGAGGTGAAAAGCGAAATTGTCTTCGCAATCCAAAGCCACTAGTGTGAGTGCAAACTTAGGTTATTATTTTACTTATAGGCTATTGTATTTTGTGGAAAGTAAAAAAGAGGTGCCATGTTTATAATTGTTAATGTGTTATTATAATGATCAAGTGTATCTTTATGGACTCTAAAATATTTATTACCTATGTTTGAATATGAACCTGTGGCATGAACTAGGCCTTCTTGGGGCTGTGGCTCCTTGTGTGCTGTATGGAAGCAATGTTGAGAGGCTTACATCTACTCCTGGGACATTCGCCAATCATTGCTTGCCGTATTCCGGTATGTATGTGATTGGGAATTCCTGCTTTGGTTGGAATTGCCTTGCACCGTGGTTCTCCTATCCTAGCCGTACTGCCATTCGTCGCAAGTTCAATTTAGAGGCAAGTTACGCTTTATTCTTTGCCCTTCATTATCTAGTTACAGTGTTCATATGATGTGTAGTGTGGTAGGACAGCACAACTAGATAAATAGGTTTTCTCATCTATTGATATAATTTAAATGTTGTCCTTGTATTGTTGCTTCAGCAATGCTTCAAAATTTATTTGGATTAGAGAAGTTTGATAATGTTGAATCCTTGTCATAGGGGTTTGTCCAAAATTTTACTGGTCTAACAATAAGTTATAATAAGACAAGGTCAACCTGTATAAAGTCATTATTGCTTGTGTTATGTACTAAAAAATAAACTTAATCTAAATCTTTTGCGTATTATTATTATTTGGGTCATGTGTATAATTAAGATTTGGAGATAAGCTGAATTAAGTGAACAATTTATTTTTTATTTTGAATTTTTTGAGGGTTTTCCAGGGATTAATAGTTCAGTCAGTGCACTTGAAGTTCTGTACAATTTTGGTTGTATCAAAACTGTAGTGCTTATATTTATTTATTGCGTTGCTTCATAGATGACATCCACGTCCACATTCATATAAGTAAAGTTAGTTTTGCCTTCCTTCTACTTTTTTGTCTCCCTCCCTCCCTCTCTTTGACCCTCTTCCTTAGGCACAAAAGTCATGTTCCTACGCTAACAGATGGTTCTACACCAAAAATATATGTTGTTTCCTCATGAATTATTATTGTGGCATAGGCATGGCTGAAAAAGAGTGTAAGGCTTCGTATGTGGATATTGGGCCAAGATGATGAAGCCCAATAAATACCCAATGGATTGAGTTTCTCTCTTTGAATGGGAACTAAATAAGGTGAAAGTGCGTGACCAAAAAGAAAAAAAAATTAGGTGAAAGTGGATTGGTTGGATTTGGAGTTTAGAGATAGTTATCTAGTTGAAATCTAATGTCATACCTTGCCTCCTTTTACCCATTTGGGAAAAACACCATAAACCAAGGAAGTAAAGACCTAAAACACTATGGAGACTTATCTCTTATATGTCTAGCCTTGGATGAAGGGATAAGAAGTGGTGAAATGTCTATCACATGGGAAAGTGAACATTTTCCTTCTAAAATGGCTTGGTCTCCAAGTTGGAGACCATGAGGCTATAAAAGGGTTCTTCCACATCTTATAGAAGGGGGGCTCTCTTCGGATTGCCAGCTCTCTATTTTTCATATCTCTCTATGTTATACCTTTATTCACACTATCCAAAGAGCTTTCTAATCCTCTTGTGGTATGTAAGTATGCAGGGAAAGTGGGAAACCACACCTTAAAAGCTAGCTGATAAAGGGGAAGAACCACTCTCCTTACATACAACATCAAGCATCCCATACTACCTAATGTGGGACTTTGAGCATCCCATAATTCCCAAGCCCCTAACAATACACCTCCCTTGGAGAGCCAACGTCCATGACGGCTTCTCTCTATCGACACTGACCCAGCGGTAACCACTTTACTGCCGGTTAGGTAGCCCTTTCCATGGCGCCGACAACCAAGGATCTGATACCATTGTTAAGTATCTAAAGAAAGTGGGAAACCACACCTTAAAAGCTAGCTGATAAAGGGAAAGAATCACTCTCTTTATATACAACATCAAGCATCCCATACTACCCGAAGTGAGACTTTGAGCACCCCATAGTATCCCAAGTCCCTAACATGGTATTAGTGATGGTCTCTATGCTTGTTCTCCACCAGTTATTCATCCCTTAGGCTGCGTTTGGAAGGGAGATTGAAATTGAGAGACAGAGACTGAGAGACAGAGAATTAGTATCATGTTTGATTCGAGATAGATATGGAGATTAAAATAAGAAAAATACTAAAATACCCCCATTTAAAAGAAATTATTCTTATAAAACATGACAGGATGAAATTGTTGAATTTTAAATAAAAAAAACACATTGATTAAATTAGACCATTTCTATTCTACACAGAGAAACAAGAAACACTAAATTCTGTTTTGCACTTTTCTCCTCAAATATGGATTGCAGAAAACTGCAGCAAAACATCAAAGAACCATTGCAATAATAAAACAGTATAAGAAGAAAACAGAGCAGGGAGTGAATGAGTGAATGAGAGAGATTTGGAAAGAAATATTATTTGAAGTTTCAATTCTCGTCTCCAAAAATTTTAGTTCCTCCTGTCTCTATTTTTTGGAGGTACTGAAAGGACTGAAATTTTAAGTCCTGAAATTGAGATTTTAGTTCCAATCTCTGATCACCAAATATGGTACTGAGTTCCAATCCCTCAGTTTCAATTCCAGTCTTTGTAAACATAGTCTTAGGCTGTGTCTGGAAGGGAGACAAAGATTGAGAGACAAAGGCTTAATTAAGTCTCTGAATTGTGTTTGGTTTAACGTGTACAAAATTGAGTTATGTCTGAGTATCATGTGAGTGAGTGGAGGTACTGAAGGGACTGAAATTTTAAGTCCTGAAATTGAGATTTTAGTTCCAATCTCTGATCACCAAACATGGTTCTGAGTTCCAATCCCTTAGTTTCAATTCCAGTCTTTGTAAACATAGTCTTAGGCTGCATCTGGAAGGGAGACAAAGATTGAGAGACAAAGGCTTAATTAAGTCTGTGAATTGTGTTTGGTTGAACGTGTACAAAATTGAGTTATGTCTGAGTATCATGTGAGTGAGTGGAGATTTGGAAAGAAATGTTGTTAAAGCTTCAATTCCTATCTCCAAAAATTTTAGTTCCCTCTGTCCCATTTTCTGGAGGTATAAAAAAGACTGAAATTTTAAACCAGAAATTGAAATTTTACTTCCAATCTCTGATCACCAAAATACTGAGTCCCAATCCCTCAGTTTCAATTCCAGTCTTTGTAAACATAGTCTTAGGCTGTGTCCGGAAGGGAGACAGGTTGAGAGTCAAAGACTTAATTAAGTCTCCGTATTGTATTTGGTTTAACGTGTACAGAACTGAGTTATGTCTGAAGTTGGTTTGAGATAAATATGGAGACTAAAATAACAAATTACTTAAACGTTCCTATTTAAAAGAAGCTATTCTTATAAAACAAGACGGGATGAAAATTCCAAATCAAACAAAACACAAGTTGATTAAATTAAACCCTTTTTATTCTACACACAAAAAGAAACAAGAAACACCAAAAATCTGTTTTGTACTTTTTTCCTCAAATATGGATTGCAGAAAACTGCAGCAAACATCAAAGAACCATTGTAGTAATAAAACAGTATAAGAAGCAAACAGAGCAGCGAGAGAATGATCATGGTTGTAACTAACCTCACAGATGCCATGAACAAGGTATCCAAAGAAGCAGCCATAAGAGCAAATGAGGAATTGCTGCCACCTTGGTCTGTCAAAGAGTGCGATTCCAAACAAACTATGAGTCTGTTCTTTGTTCTTCATTGCTTTTCTTCAATTTCTTGTTCACTAAAAAGAAACTCAACTCTCTGAAATAGTTCCACCCCTGATACGTGTACAGGAGAGCATATATTCTGCCCCTTGTCTCTAAAATGACGAAAATGTCCTCCTGAACACATATCAACCCCAGAACCCAATTCAGCAGAAAGATTGTATCTTGAGAAGAACAAGCACCTCAATCATCAGCACCCTCAAAAATCTTGCATGTTGACTTTGCCAACCCCTACATAGAAAAAAAGAAGTGTGTTTGTGTCTTTGTTTTTCACATTAAACTACAAAAAAAGGAAAAAAAAAAAAAAACTTGTTTGATTACTGTAAGCAAAGCATGTGTGCTATTTAATATATATGTGTAAAGAGAGGGATGGATTTTGTGCATGGAAAGTTAGAGAGAGAGAGTGTGTGTGTGTGTGTCTTGAATAAGGGTAGATTTGGAAAGAAAGATGTTTCCATCTTCATCTCCAGAAATTTTATCCCCTTTGTTCCCATTTTCTGGAGGTATTAAAGGGACTGAAATCTCAAGTCCCGAACTGAAATTATAGTAGCAGTTTCTGATCACCAAACATGATATCAAGTCCCAGTCCTAGTTTCTTTAAACAAACACAACCTTAGTGTTCACTTGGCTATTTTGAGTATGTTTCCTCTTAAGTATACTAACCTTGAGCTCTCTTGTAATTTTTCCTTTTTATTCACTCTTACAAAACCATACTGAATCGATATGTTATATTTCGTGTGAAATATTTATGGTTTTCTGGATACAGGGAAGTTGTGAGGCACTTAATAGGTCATGTGGTGGCTGCTGTGGAAGCTTCTTGGAAGATGAAGTGCAGCGCGAACAGTGTGAAACAGCATTTGACTTGGCAACTCACGTCTTCTGTCATGCATGCGCTCTCTGTCAAGAGGGCCGTGAGCTCCGTCGCAGGTTGCCTCATCCAGGCTTTAATGCTCAACCGGTATTGGTTATGATTCCCCCAATGGAGCAGAGTATGGGACGTGGGGCTTAAGATTTCTTCTTCATCCTGGAAGTGTTAGTCCTGTGTATGTTACTGTTGCCCATTATAAATTGTTGTTGTACCGTGTTATACTTTTGTACGAAGAGGATCTTTGTTCTATTTTTTTGAATAAACAAGATCATGAAACTTCATTTAATTTGCTTCTCTACCTTTATGTATGATAATTATAAACATATAAATATATTTGTATAATCCTATTTATTGTATTTTTTATCGGAATGATATGGGACGGACTTTTCTTCTCAAGTCTATGCGTAATTGACTAATCGTTTAGAATGAACTGAACAAAAAGAATTAAGAATGTTCTTCATTGAGGGCATGGATCCTGTTACGTTTGGTTCTTTAATTTAGCTATTATTAGTTTATTATTAAGGAGTATAGCTAATATTTTTTATTCCTGAGAATGCCATTTGTATTGCTCATTCTGCAAACATTTTTATCCTTCTTTATGATGGGATACTGAATCCTAGGCCGAACATAATCATGTAAGATGTGTAATACCAGGCGGCAATCACTTACTCAAAACACCTTTTTCTGTTAATCATGCAAACGTTGATCTCATATGCTCCTAACTGCCACCAAGCTAATGAATGTGTCTGTTCCATCTCTTGGCTCAATACAAGCTACCCTTAAGCTATGCTAGGACCTAGGAGTCGAAATGCAACTCTCATTGATTTGGAAGTTGCTTTATTAAAATGATTACTCTTGCTACCACAGGCTGCGATTCAAAATTATATCTTGCCTTATCCCTTATGTATTGATCATAGGTAATCTCACATTTCATCAAATTCTTTTCTACCATTTTCTCTTGTATGATTATATTCCTCTTCGAGTTAATAGTCAAAATAGTCCCTGAAAGATACTTTAATCTCCGTTTTCGTCTCCGAAAGAATAAATTAATCAAATTCATCCCCAAAAGATAATTAACTTGGTCACGTTCATCCTTCCGTTAGTTTCTTGACACTACCGTTAACATTTGCTAACCTGAAATGTGAAGTGACAGCACAGCTTACTAAACGACGTCGTTTTACCCTTAAAACAGTCTGAGATTCTTCTTCACTCTCACTCTCCCTCTCTGCTTTTCTAACCCATGACCTACCATCACGAAGACAAAGAAGATCACCATATCATCTGCAACCATTAGAGTAGTCATAGAGCATTGTTAGTGTGTCTGTTCTGGAGCTTGGAATGTGCTTAGATCAACAACAAAACAAGCGCTCTCAAACTTCCATTAACCCTGTTCTGGTTCCTATGGAAACTTTCCAATCTGATAAACCAAAGGTTTTCATGGATGCTTAGTCAAACATAGCAATGGAACGTGAAATTAATGATGCCAACAACAAGAATTCTGTTTCATCAATTGGGAAGTTGTCCCTCTCTTCTCTTGATTTATCAATGGGAAGTGGATATATGGATGAAGAAGTGGGGTTAGGTAGAACCAGAAGAGAACAAGACAAGCAGTGATAATAACTCTGGCTTCTCGAATTGGCTCACACCACCCCCTTGGGTAGCTTCAATTCGAATCCGTCGTCTCCGGCCAGGACAATGGTGTCATCTCCATCTGGGTATTTCACAAGACACTTGCCTCATCGTTCTTCCTTCGCATGGAGAAGCTCGAAGCATAGCTACTATGTGAATGCGACAGCAGAAGTGAAGCGGAGATGGGGGCCAACTTCGGAGATCACACCGGCATCATCGGCGGCAGCAGCGAAATCATCGGCGGCAGAAGCAGAGACAGCGGAGGCAGCAGAGGCGTCAGCAGTAGCAACGCGAGCAAAGGCGTCGGTAGCGGGAGCAGAGGCGTGGGTGGAGGCAACAAAAGTAGAGTCATCGGCCGCAACAGGACCAACCGTAACCGAGGCAGTGATGGCAGAGCCGTTGCCATGGAGGATTCGCGCAGTGTTCCACCATGAAGGAGCAGGGGAAGACGATTAGTGAGGGAGTTTTAGTAGGGAATCGAGTCGGGTAGTGGTATGGTTCATTTTTCGGGTTTGGACTTGCTTAGTTCCAGGCTTTAACCAAAATAAAAAAAATGTAACTGCCACGTCCTTCTCTACTAACACCGTTAATAAAAAAAATAACAGAAAGACAAACATGACTAAGTTGATTATTTTTCGGAGACGAATTTGATTAATTTATTTTTGGTTATCTTTCGGAGACGAATTCGATTAGTTTATTTTTTCAGAAACGAAAATAAAGATCAAAGTATCTTTTAGAGACTATTTTGACTATTAAATTTATTTTCTTGAATTGGGAACTCATGAATCACACACAAACACACAAGTCATAATAGGATATTAGACACTTACATATGCAAATTTCAAATGTTGATTTGATATAAAGTTGTGGCCTACATATAAAATATAATTTTGATATGCTATTTTATGCGTGCTTCTAATTGTATAACATCATGTTAGGTAGCAAAATCTTTTATTTTATCCGCATAAATAATTATCTAAAAAAATAATATAAATGAATCTATATAAAACATTTTAAACTACTGGTAATTCGTATATTAAAACTAAACTCTCTAAAATATAAAAAACTTTAGATAATTTATAATATCTTGATATTTTATTAATATTAAACTATAATTTAATTTTTTAATCTCTCTTATAATTATATAAAAAATTTTAGATATTTTTGTATTAATAATTAATAACACTCATTATTTCTGTACTTATTTGAAAAATATCTGAAGAATAATGTAGGACACAAGAGTGTCGTGTGTGGTGTGTATAAACGTGTTTGAGAAGATATTCCTTTATTCTTTTGTTAAGACATATTCACATGAAATAGTGTGTTGAATGAGTATCAAATAAACGTCGAAAAATGCTACTTGTACAATAAAATTCAGCCTTTATTCAGCCTTTAAATTTAATATTTTATTATTTTAATTTTTTAATTAATCATATTTTTTATTTTTAAGAAACCACTTTTATTTTAAATACTTGTCACCGTAAAATTTGTAACTACTTGTAATAAAAAAAAGGATTTTGCAAACCAAATCATAATACTCGTAAGAACTTTTCGTGTACTAATTTTTAAAAAATGAGTGAAATTTTCAAAATCAATTAAACTCACTTCAATTATTTTTTTTTATTCAAAACATTCAAAACTCATGTCAAAAACACATCTAAAATTAAATAAACAACATAAATACATTCAAAATTATTTATTAACACATCTAAATTATTGTCATTATAGTTCTAAATTACATATTGAATACAGAAAAAATTAAACTCAAATATACATCCAAACTTATAAGAATGCACTCTAAATGTTTTATCAACACATCCAAAACTCATGTAAAAAAACTTATATATGTACATAAGAACATAATGAACAACATAAACACATCCAAAATTAAGTATTGACACATCCAAATTAGGTTAACATTACAACTCTCAAATCAAACATGAGTGCAAAAAAAATTATAATAACAAATACATTTAAAAAAAAGAAAAAAAATCCAGACACTTCTAATATTATACATAAATTTAAAAAAATAGAACTTTTTATTAAGCAGAAAAAGAAGGATAACATATCTTCATGAATGAACTCAACCAAATTTTTAGAATTTTGCAAGTAGAATTACCAGAGATAGAAGAAGTGCGACGTGGGGAGGAGACAGGAGAGGCGCGAGAGAAGGGGGCGGTTGTACGTGGCGCGAAGGAGGAGACCAGAGACAGGGAGGAGCCCATCGATTGAAGACGCGGGGGTGTGCGCAGGAGAAGTGCACGTCGCGGGAAAGAGCGCGTACAGAGGAGTGCGCAACGCGGGAGAAGACGAAAGTGGCCACAGATGAGGAGGGAGAGACGTTGCAGCTCTGAATCTTTAAGAAGCAAAGATTTTACTAGTGATTTAAGATGATTTAAAATTTATTTTAGAATTTTAAATTCGAAATTTTGAATTCTAACTAATTTAATTTTTAGATGTATATTTAAATTTTAAATTTTAATTTTATTTAATTTGTATTTTAAATATATTTAATTTTAAAAAGATACTAAATTTATTTAAAATTTTTAGATGTGTTTATTTTATTTTTTTTCAAAATTATTGTAATACAAGGCTGAATATTGTACAACTTTTAAAAGATACCTAATTGAACTCATAACCGGCATGCCAGAAATCTATCCTGATGCGAACATGAAGTGTCCTAGCTTCAGAGTTGGGAACTGTCATAGCATTGTTGTTTCTAAAATGACCAATATCGAGTTGGAAAACAATCGATGAGCTAACCACGATAGCATTGTTTTTTCTGAAAGGTCTTCACTACAATAACTCACAGGATAGAAACATGAAATTAACATTAACTCTTGACACCACAAAACAAGGAAAACTTCTCGTAAGAGTATATTAGCCAAAGAACACAATGTGAGACTGTGTTTATTCTCCAGGTGCAGAGACGCCTTGTTTCAGTCTCTCCCTCTTCATCTTCTTCTTTGACACTGGCTTCTTTTTTCTCGGAGGGAGGTTCTTCTGTGCATATGTGTAGAGCACAAAATTTCCAATGAGGAACGCAAGCACCAACCCAAAAACAACAATGAGAACTATTAAGCCTGGGTTGAACCCTTGGGATGCAGAATTTCCCTACGTGGAACGAAAGAATGGCTATAAGCAAAAAAAGACATCGTAAATGCAATTATGCAATAAACATATACTTGTTTCCAAAGGAAAATAGACATGCAATTATAGTTTTCCAGTTTTCCTCAAACGGGAGCTTCCATTCATTTGATCTATTTGAAACAATGATTAGAACTGTTTGAGATTGACCATAAAGGTTTTATTTAAACTTGTGAATAATGTCAACGAGTAATAAACCCAAAATTAAAGAAAAACTTCCAGACCCAAAATATGATAACGGTTTACCTAAATCGCAAGATGTTAATTGAAGGAAAATTGTAATTGCAGCCTAAGAGGCTTCAAACTAAATCATTTACATACTAATCCATGAAGTTATATTGAAGAACATGTCAAACTCTGAAGTGTGCAAAAATAAAATGGAAGATCCCATCGCATTAGTATTCTATTCTTCACAAATTCAGTATATGCCGAACGTTAAAACAATGGCTTCAAACTAAATCATTTACATGAAACTGGAATATTATTAATTTATAAATGAATTTCATGCATTTCAAAGAGGCATAAGATAAAACAGAGTTCTTAGTCTCTTACATATGCAGGGATTTAATTGAGATTTTCGGAACCAAAAAGAAGAACATTCAAATCTCAAGCTGAATTTTTCTGGTGGGCGTTGACAAATCAAAAGCTAATTTTCCTTTTAAAATGAACATAAAAATTAAGAACACTGCATAGAATTTTAAAAAAAAAATTACATGTTTTAACTTGCACTACAATAATTCACACATTTCCACCATGAACAGTTTTCCAATCACATTATATCAACAACAGGGAAAAAAGAAAACATTTTTCTCTCCTTATAACCAAATGAGAATCAAGTCAAAATTAGGGTAAAAAACAGCCAATCTGTCAAACTTGAAGCGTATCAAGCGATCCGAGAGATTGAGACGCATATAACATAGCAGGAGCACATGCAAAGCTTGATCATGATCCTAAGATCTAAATGTTAATCCTCAACATGCGTGCGAGGAGGAACATTGTGTACAAAATGAGTAGATTGCACATCAGATCTAAGTAATAACAGAGCAGAATCAGAAAGAAAAAAAAACATAGGTTCGTAATTGATAGTGAGAAAGTGAGAGTACCGCGCGATCGAGGGAAGGAGGAACTTTATCGGTGAAATCGAAGTCCTCGTCAGCCATGGATGAAGCTGAAGGTTCTGGTCGCAGAGAAGAACGAAAAAGGGGGTTGAAGAAGAAGTGAAGAAAGTTCGAGAAAGAGAGAGAGAAAAAGGTACGGATTTAAGAGTTAAGCCCAAAACCAAACCACACGAAATTTAGATTAAAAATTTTGACTATTGGAGCTGTGTAACAAACATTACTGCTGCCGCAAATTTACTGGCCGCTCTTAATTTTTATTTTATTTTATTTTTAGAAACACCAAAATACTAATTAAAGCCATCTCTTAAATTAAGGAAAAGAAAATAAAACACGCGGAGAAAGATACTTACCTGATTAGTATATCTTGGATTTGGTGAGTGGACGTCAGCTGAAAGAAAGTCTACCATGGGCTTTGAAATTTGAACAAATTAATAAATTGGACACAGTAGTTAAGGGCTAAGTAGGCCCATTGGATAATTGATTAAGAAAAAACAAAAAAAATAAATGGACGAGTTAACATGTTTGTTGACACTCCATATAAGACATCATACAATTTTGTTTAATGCAACAACTAATTTTGACAGGTTAAATCTTCAGTCATTCATAATTTTTTTTATAAAGTATATTTCCATCTTTAACATTTTCAAAATTTTTCACAAATAACCACTAACGTTTAATTTCTCTCAATTTATTGTTATTGTTAATTTGTTAATAACAATTGTTAGTCAATATTTTATTTTTCAAATTTGTCCTTAAACCTGCACTCTCCTTTCTCTCCCAACCCTCTCTGCACATTTTCGGTCTCTCTCATAACCAAAATCAGAAGCAGCACAGTAAGACTACCATCATCATCTTTTCATCTTTTCATTTATCTGTCATTAGTGGTGTCAAGAATAGGCTAAAAATTTTTATTATGAAAAATAAATGTGTGCAATTCAATTCTGTTAGTATGTGCATGTGTTTTATTTTGATATAGAAATCAGTAATTGGACTTACTATTACTTTGTAATTTGATTTTTAAAAATTTTTAAATATCAAATCGGATAGTCCTATTTGTTTGTTATGATTTTTTTTTAAAAAAATTTACAAATCGGAGGGTCCGACTTTTTGTTCTTTATAAATCGGATGGTCCGATTTTTATTCCCAAACAAATTGGAGGGTCCGATTTTCATATTTTAAATAAAAAAGTTCCACATTTGAGAATAACACATTTATTATCCATAATCCTAAAAAAACACCATTTCCACCCCAATATCAAAAATAATTTGCGTCAATATGCTTGATCCTATTTTATAGTGTCAAAAGAACAAAATGTTCTATAGCTAATAGGGTCAAATTTTTAAAAAACCTGTAGGGCCAAAAGTCTTAGGACCAATTCGCGAGCCACCTAATCTTTTTTTTTTAATATTGCTCTTTATATCAGCAACACATATAAAAGTTATTAAAAATTATTAGCTTCTTCTATTCTTTTTTGTCAGTTTTTATGTGTAGAAAATAAAAAAGTTAAAAAATAAATATCAAATAATGTGCATTGTTCATATTAAATCCAACTTTTAACTATATACATCAAGAAATCAAACATGTCATTCACTATCTCATCACCCTTCTCCTTAGTATCCACCATCAATAATGTTTCTAGTAGAAAATCAAAGTAAAGTTTACACAAAAATCCATCATTTAAAATCATAAATGTTGAGGAGAATGTTTCGATTCCGTTGACACTTCTTCTTCATGAATTTCACCAATGTCATCATCTAAAATCAACCAATTAATTAGAAACTCAATGAAAAACGTTATTTGAAAAAAAATACACAAATTTTTACCATCATGAACAAATCCACATAACCAACCCTTTGTGCAAATAAGCATTTGGACATGCTCATAAAGAGTGAAATTTTTATATTTTGTTAAAATACGTCCACCAATATTAAATGCAGAGTCATATGCTACCGTAATGATGGGAATACTTAAAATATCTCCGACCATAACTGACATAGTGGAAAACTTATCCTCATTAGTCTTCCAAAAATTTAGCACATCATACTTCAAATCATCTTCATTGGTGTGAATCAAACCTTCCTTTAGATGAATCTCTAATTCATCTTTATCCGTAGAAATTTGAGTTTCACAGTCAAATTCTCTAAACTCCTAAAAGATGTAGTATAAAGATTATTTAAGTAATGAATAAACATAATAGGAGAAAAATAATACTATATTAGAATTAAATATCTTCATTACCATTTTACTTTTTTGTGTAAGTCTTCCTTCTTTAGGTGACTTAGGAGATTAGTTACTATTTTGAAAAATTATTGAACCACTAAAAATATTTATATAATATCCATACAACTTTTTAAATTTCTCCAATATTTCATTTTCCTTCAATTCAAAGGTTGAAGGATCTAATTTTTTATAACAAAACTTGAAGAACGTTAACTTTAATCGAAGATCAAGAATTGTCTCAAAAGGCAAGACGGTGCTATAATCCTTTTAATATTTATCAAACTTCACCTTCATTCTCACAGTTATGTTCATAATAAATAGCATCATCACAAATTTGATTGTCTTCCAAAAGGCATTCAATTTTCTAAACTTGCATAAAATACAAATTTGAAGTTGGATATGATGAACCCAAAATGAGGTTTGTAGTTTCATAAAATGACTCTAAAAATTCACACATTTTTTTACTAAGCTCCATTCTTCATTTGTCGGACAATGTTTATAAGCTCTATCTACAACATTAAGGATGTCAAATGCTTTTTCAAATCTAATTACACTTTCCAACATGATATATGTAGAGTTTTATCGAGTTGAAATATCTGATTTTATACCAATACCTTCTTCAATTTCTGTTTACTGCATACAATCTTTAAATTTCACCATTCTTCCATTTAAAGCTTTCACATATTTCACACTCTCTGATTTTAAATAAAACTTCAGCAACCACCTTTAACCCTTCTTGCATAATCAAATTTAAAATGTGAGCGAAGTAACATACATGAAAATATTCTCCATTGTAAAGCAAACTATTCTGCTTACGTAGATGAGATTTTAAGATATTTTGCATGCTATATTTGCAGAAGTATTATCTAAAGTAATAGAAAATACTTTCTTATCAATACCCCATTGCTTCAAAGAGTTAAATAAGACTACTTTCAAATTAGTCCCAGTGTGGGGAGGAATTATTCGACAAAAATTCAACATCTTACTCACTAGTCGCCAATTCTCATCAACAAAATGAGCTGTCAGACAAATATATCCTTTAGTGGTAGATGTTGTCCACACATTAGATGTCAAATAAATTCTATTAGGTATCCTAGACATCTGCTTTAATTTCTCTTTCTTTGTTGAGTAAATTATTTTAAGATTACTCAACATTTTAAGGTCGGTACTAAAGTATTTTTAGAAGACATTACAATCGTTGGACAAATGTAATTAATCCAATCTCTAATACGCTCATACTTAACAAAGTTAATTGCAAGATCATATTTTACTATAGCCTGAGCGAGTTTTTTCTGATGAACATTCTGGTCAATTTTGGTTGGAAGACCCTCTATATCATTATCAATTCTAATACTGAGGGGTATGAATTTACAAGAAACTATATGACGACTCAGATAAGAAGTCCCGTAACTATTCTTAGTTTTCGGATTCTTTCCAATTTTGTATTCATGATTACAAAAGTTGCATGCAGCCCTTTCAACATCATCTCTGTCTTTTTCAATCTTCTTAAGAAACCTCCAAATATTAGATTTTTTGCTAGAATCAACACTATCAGAAACTTGAACAGGAATCTCAGAAACAATTTCATCATCCATGTTTATAAATTTTCTAATCGTATCCAAATAATGTGTATTAAAATTCTACAGCAACAATAACAACAACATTCATTGATTTATATTAATTATTCATCTTATCTAAATATGCATATGCAATTGCTACAGTGCTACTATGCTAATCCTTTTAGCTACATATACACTAATTAGATTGTCTTCAAACTTAGTGGAGATTAACTAGACCCACATACAACTAGCACCTTAGCTCAAATTTTAGCTTGATCAACCAAGAGTCAACATATCAAGTAATAACTAACACAAATACATTTCCAACTAATACAATTAATTATCGCAGATCATAGGCATGGACTTGTTTAGATTGCTAAAGAAAAACTTAGGTCCAAACTTTAATTCCTTTATAGCACAAAAGTTGACACTCGTTCTAAGGGGATATTAATTATTAAGCTTTAAAGAATAATAAACTTTTACACCAATGGATAAGTTTGGTAAGCTCACAATGCAAGTATAGTCATAGTCATAAAATAAATACTACCTAGTAAAGAGTTTATTTAGCATATTCATATTTCATTTATACATTGCATTTGACAAAGAAGAATTGAAGAATGGCAAAAAAAAACATAAGGGTCGTGCAATAGGAATCGATCTAGGAACTACATTCATCTAACTATAGTACATTAGTTTGATTCCTTATAGAAAATATGAAAATATCACAAGACATTTTACTATTTTGTAGATGCTAAAAGGTTGAATGGCAGAAATACAAAGATCTCAAAATTCAGAATGATCTTAAGTTGTCTCGTTCAGGTTATTAAAATGAGACAAGGAGTGTTGTTACATGATTTTGGTTGGTAAAAAGTGAGTTTGAAAACATCCTAAAATGCATTTCAACATGAAAAATGAAGAACACAAAAATAAAGACACATATGTAGTTGTTGATAGCTAACATAAATACATAATTTTTTCCTACTATTTTGGATTATATGGAGTAAAACTTGCAAATTCAAGAGATCACAAAAGGATGCAAAACTCAATGACCCAGATCACGTAAGAGAAAGAAAAATATGATTAATCAAGAACCATTAAGATTAATTAGGCATTTAATAACAATCAAGTTAGAAAGAACATAATTAATCTGAATTATTAATATTCATGCACTATTAAGATTAATCAAGCAGATTGTTTCCACATAAAATAATTGAATTATAAACAATTGATAAAATGGATGAAAATTAATGAATCAATTAAATCAGTCTAATTTAATTTAAAAAATTCCATTTTGAAATCAAGCCGAAATAAGCAAACTAGAAAGGAAGTAACTCTAAGAGATGGAGGGAAGAAGAAGAAAGTCACCTCTAAGGCTCTGAAGTAGAAACACACACTCTCTGAAGCAGAAACAAGATGAATTGCTGATAGGAGGACGAGCACCATGTCACAGGGCCAAGGAGAAGGAGGAGCATTATGTCAGGGAGGAAGAGGAGAACCGTGTCACAGCGTCAGGAAGGAAGAGTAGCACCACATCAGGGAGGAGGAGGAAGAGCACCGCATCACGGTGTTAGGGAGGAGGAGGAGCACTGCATCAGGGAGGAGGAAGAGCAACGTGTCACAGCGTCAGGGAGGAAGAAGAGCACTGCGTCAGGGAAGAGGAGAGCATTGAATTCGTCTTCAGCAGGTTTCAACGCAGGTTTTGTCGTCACTCGTCAGGGTCTCAGGGAGGAGGAAGTCACTAATTTGATTTTAGGGCTTTTAGGGCTTGTAAGGCCAGCCTTGTTTCAAATTTTTTTAGGAGACTTAATTAGGGTCAAGGCTTACAAAATGTGCTTTTGTAATTTTTAGGGCTATAGGCTGAAATTATTTTGAAGGGTTTAGAGCCAGCCCTAGGGTCTTGGGATCAATTGACACCATTACCTGCCACCATCACTGTTGTTGCCTCTGCATGCCACCACCGCTGCTTTTGCCTTTGCTTCCTCCTCCTCATGCCTCTGCCCTTGAGCTACCACCTCAACCACCACTTTTATGCCCTTTCTGGATTGACTCACGGTGCTGCATTTGCCTTTACATTGCCAATTTGCCTTTATATGTGTAACGGCCTAGCCTCGAAGAAACGACGCTTTTTTGGGATCAAACGGAATTTTTATGGAATTTTTAAGAATTTTAGTGCATAAAGCACCTCTGCTGCACATGTGCTATGTCATCAAGCTGCTGAGTCAGCAGCTTGACTGCACCAGACACCTCTCCTGATCTAAGTAAGCACGTCGTGAAAAGTTGCATTTTTTAGCCACTTCGGGTCCGAATTTCAAAATTCTGATTTCTGTGGTTGGTCTCTATGTGACGAGCTGGTCTCGAATTTCGAGAAAAAAATTATATTATTATTTCCTCTGTTGTGGTTAATGTTGATCTATGTTTAGTAATATAATAACTGAGCTAGAAATCTACCGGTAATGGATAATACCGACATTCTTAGATGAACTTAGCAATGCTAATGCTTTATCATATATCTTTTATCCTCATGATTATCATGTTACTAGTATCATTTATACTAGTAAAGCTCATGCTTATCCTTTAGTAATGTAATCTGATGTATCTAGTTTTAGTAATTATCTTCTGAATGATATTTTATTATTAAACTCTGATGAGTCAGCACCCTGTGACACGTGGCTTTTCCAGAGTTAGCCACCACGTGTTTCCTTTCTTGCTCTCCAAGAAAAGGTTCCTTAAGAGAAAGTAAGAAATACTTGTGTTCTAACACATCTAGCTTCAGTAATTATCCTTTCTTGAGATATTTTTACACCAAATTTTAGGATAATGCTTATCCAAACCTCACGTTCTCTCATGTATCATCATTGCTATAATTTTTACTTTCTAAACAAGTTAGAATTCGAAAATCACCATGAGATAAAGTAAAAGAACTTCCATGAAACTTCCATGAACACCTGAGCTTCAACCTCCGTTCTTTCTCAAACTAAAACCCCTATCAAAAATCTAAACCGACCAAAGTATTCATCTCTTCCTCCTCTTCATTTCTATGACAATTTTCAAGGATTAAATCAAGGTATGATGGCTGCTCCTCCTCCTTGAAGTTTCAGCCATGGTGGAGAAATCAAGCTAATGATGTTTTCTTCATGTTTTCTCTTAGGATCTCTTGTTCACTCACCATAAGCTCTAAAACATGTGATTTCTAGCTGCCCTAAGGTGAGAATAACCTTATTTTCATCATCATAAAGCTTCAGCCTTCATAGTTCATATGGTTCTAAAGTTATTTTTGATGTTAAAATATGCGTAAAAGTGCTTTTGGAAGCTTGTTTTGGGTTCAACTTTTGGGCAGCAGCAAAGGAGGTAAGGTTTTGTAAATTAATCAATGATTGGATATTTTCTTGAAGTGTGAAATCAGATCTTGTTGCTTGAAGCTTGATTTTGAGTGTTTGTGTGATGGTTTGATCATGAGATCTTGTTGTTTAATGCTTGAGAATCAAGTTTTTAATGGTTCTGAAGTTGTTGTTGCTGCTGCTGGAAAACGTGGCTTTCCAGTCATGAAATTCATGATATTTGATACTTATTTGATGTGTATTTGATGGCTTAAACGTTTCTCTTTGGTTTGGTAACAATCAGGTAAAAATCAGTTACCAAAAAGATTGAAAAACTAGCTGAAAATCAAGTGAAAATCTGATGAATTTTTGGAAAAATATTTTGGATTTTTAGAAGGATGTGAAAACATTTATTTTGATGATTTTGAGGTCAAAATGCAATTATTAAAGAGTTTGGGGTTGAAAGTTAATTAATAGAAAGTTGAGAGGTGACAAACCCCAATTTGACGGTTTGTTTTGTATTGATTTTTGGGGATTTTATCACCTTTTACCCATATTCATTCAAGAAATAGCATGGTTTTGTATATTCTCCTTTAATTGTGCTTGAATGTGAAAACATGCTTTTTAGGACTCAAAATAGCTAAATTTAATTCACCTTGATTCTATTAGATGCTTTGATATGTTTGTTAAGTGATTTAAGGATTAGGAGGCAAAGATTGGATCAAGGGAATGAAGAAAGAAAGCATGAAAAGTTAGAGAACTCATGAAGAAATGGAAGAACCAGAAAGTTGTCAAGCCGACCTCTTCGCACTTAATCGGCCATAACTTGAGCTACAGAGGTCCAAATGATGCGGTTCCAGTTGGGTTGGAAAGCTAACATCCGGGGCTTCAAAACGATATAAGATTTGCTATGGTTGAACTAGGCATGGTGACGCGTACGCGCACGGTACGCGGACGCGCCGATGGTGGCACATGGTTCACTTAAAGCAAAACGTGGCCAGCGAATTCTGAAGCCTTGTGGGCCCAATCCAACTCATTTCTGATGCTATTTAAGCCAAGGATTGAAGGGGGAATAAAGATAGTTCTTCTTTGCTTTTCTATTGTTGATCTCTTGTTTTTGTAGTTGTAGATTCCTTTAATTCTTGCATTTAATAATGTTTACTTCTATTGCACTTTATGTGTTTGTTGAAATGCCTCTTTTAGTTTTAGTGTAGATTTTGTTCTTCTTGGCCTAGGTAGAGTAATTAGTGACACTTGAGTTATCTAATTCCTTTGTTGATTGATAATTGGAGAGATTGCTAATTGGTTTGGAGTACACTAAAGCTAGTCTTTCCTTGGGAGTTGGCTAGAACTTGTGGCTCAAGTCAATTCATCCACTTGACTTTCCTTTAATTAGTAAGGGTTAACTAAGTGGTAGCAATAAACAATTCTCATCACAATTGAGAAGGATAACTAGGATAGGACTTCTAATTTTCTTACCTTGCCAAGAGCCTTTTATAGTTGTTAGTTTATTTTCATTGCCATTTACTTTTCATGCTTCTTATCCAAAACCCCAAAATAACTCATAGCCAATAACAAGACACTCTATTGTGATTCCTAGGGAGAACGACCCGAGGTTTGAATACTTCGGTTATTAATTTTAGGGGTTTGTTTTAGTGACAAACAATCTTTTGTATGAAAGGATTAGTGATTGGTTTAGAAACTATACTTGCAACGAGAATTCCTTTGTGAAATTCTAGACCATCAAAAATCCATTCGTCAAAAATGGCGCCGTTGCCGGGGAGTTGCAATGGTGTTATGTTATTGGTTATTGTATATATGTGAATAGTGTGAATATGTTTGCTTTTGTTAGCTCTTACTAGTTTTAGGATTTAATTTTCTTGCTTCTTATTTGATTTTGTTTTCATTCTCCTCTTGCTATCATGAATTCTCACCTTGGCTATGAGTTTGGTTACAACATGTTGTAGGTGATGAGGACTATAATAGAGATGTGTATCAAGGATGGGACAATCAAATGTGGGAAGAGCCATATGCTTACGATCAATCCTCATGGCAACAACCCCCATCAATGCACTATGAGGAAGAGCCATTCTTTGATGCATATCAATCAAATGGCTATGGTGAATCTCCTTGTGATTTTCAAGAACCACCACCATATGCCTATGAGTCATATCCTCAACATGACCCTCAACCACACTCACAAGCCTATTTTCAACAAACACCTTCATATGACCCTAATCCATATCCATCCTACCAACAACCATATGAGCAATATGAACCACATATGGAGCCACCACCATTCCAACATCAATATTTTCAAGAGCCACCTCCTCCACATTATTACCAAGATGAACCACCTCCAATATATGAAAACTTTCAACCACAAGATGAATACTACTTTCCACCACAACCTTCCATGGAAGAATACTCATATCCATTGATCCAAGAGCCACATGATCCTAATCATATTATCCAAGAGGAACAAGAGTCAAGGGATCGTCTCAAGGAAGCATTGGATCAATTTCAAGCAACCATGGAGTGTGTTGTGCAATAAGTGAAAAGAGTGGGAAACATAGAACCACCACAACTCTACCAACAAGAATCAACCTACCAAGAAGAACCACCTTCCTACTATGAACCCTCCTCCCAATTTAATGAACCCTTCCACCCACCCCAATCTCTAATGGATGAAACCTTTGGTGTTCTTGTTCAAGGGCAAGAAGAGATGAAAAGGGATGTGCAAAATTTCATGGCCACCTTGGATGCGGTAACAAATCAATTAGCCTCCCAATGCTTGAACACTCAAGGAACTCCCATGGCTACATGTGGAGAATCGAATGAAGGACATAGCATGAAGGAGAGATTGGAAACTCCGGTGGGAAATGAGGGAAGTTGCTTTGTATTGGAACAATTGGAGGAAGCTTTAATTGTTGAAGACAAGGAAGAAGTGGTAGAAGACTTAGGAGATGCGGAGCTTCCATGGAAACATAGAGTTGAAGAAAACCCCTCCAAGATGATTGAAATTGATGCTAGGGAGGAACGTGCACACCTTCCAAGGCATATTCCATATGAAGACTTGGATGGGATAGAGCAAGAATTGAGTTCCCATGGCAATAAAGAGCAAGCATCAAGTCCTAGTAGCGGAGAATCCTTTGAACTTGAAGAACCCTCCCCCGGTGCATTTGAAAAGGTTGTGGAAGTAAACTCCTTTCACCCTCCCAATTATAGTTTGATTAAGGGAAAAGGCTTAGATAGTTTGATTATTAATGAACAAAGGATTGAATTAGAGAAATCTTGTGAAGAGGTGGAAGTCCCTAGAAATAGAAGAACGGGGGTTGGTTATGCTTTGTCAAGATCTTTGGAAGCATCTTTGCCTAGGTGGCCATCTACTCCTCCACTTGAGTGGGTAAAATTCATTTCTATTAGCTTTATTGTCCCACTTGAGTATGGCTTGCTTGAAACGGATGGTCAACTTAGGATCCTTTGTGGGATGAAGCGTAAGCGAAAGATGTTTCGTGGTTGGCGAAGGATTAGTGATTGGTTTAGAAACTATACTTGCAACGAGAATTCATTTGTGAAATTCTATACCATCAAAAATCCGTTCGTCAAAATGGCGCCGTTGCATGAGATAATTTTAAGTTCTTCCTCTCTTTTAAATTTTTTTTTCTTTTAATATAAATGAAAAATTTTTTTTTAATAAAAAAAAATAATAATATAATACTAAATAAATAAATAAATAAATAAATAAATAAATAACATACCAAAAAAAAAATTAAAAATATTTTGAAAAACAGAGCACCATCCACGCGTACGCGCACTACGTGCGTACGCGTGCATCAAGCGTTTTGGACCATCCACGCGAGCGCGCCATGCATGCGTACGCATGGAATGAGAAGTTCCACCATCCATGCATTTTTCCAGAGAGTTGTGCCTGCGCCGCACCAACATTGTGCCTTTCGCACAAACCTATTTGCGCGCTCGCGCACATGACGCGTACGCGTCACTCTCGAAATAAGCCATCCGCGCGCGCGCGGCATGCGCGCGTACACGCGGATTTCCTTCCTTCACCACATTTCTTTTCTTCTCCTCTTTCTATTTCTTTCCTTCTCCTTTCTCCTACCCCTCATCCAACACTTCCAAACACCATCGATAACCATTTATTTTAGTTGGTTGTTAGTTAGTTGGTTAGTTGATTAGCTAGTTTTAGTTTAGTTTTCATTTTATTTTCTCTCTTTTCATCATGGGATCAAGGGAATGAAGAAAGAAAGCATGAAAAGTTGGAGAACTCATGAAGAAATGGAAGAACCGGAAAGTTGTCAAGCCGACCTCTTCGCACTTAATCGGCCATAACTTGAGCTACAGAGGTCCAAATGATGCGGTTCTAGTTGGGTTGGAAAGCTAACATCCGGGGCTTCGAAACGATATAAGATTTGCTATGGTTGAACCACGCATGGTGACGCGTACGTGCACGGTACGCGGACGCGCCGATGGTGGCACATGGTTCACTTAAAGCAAAACGTGGCCAGCGAATTCTGAAGCCTTGTGGGCCCAATCCAACTCATTTCTGATGCTATTAAAGCCAAGGATTGAAGGGGGAATGAAGATACTTTTGGAGACTTTTCCATACTTTTCATACTTTAGAAGTTAGTTACCATTAGTTTAGTTTAGCTTAGTTTAGTAGTGAGAATTTAGTTTCTAGAGAGAGAAGCTCTCCTTCTCTCTAGAATTAGGATTAGGTTTAGTTCAATAATCTTAGATCTAGATTCTAATTCATGCTTTCATCTCCTTCTACCTCTCAATTCCTTGTTGTTACATTCATTCTTCTTCCATTCCTTTGTTGTAATTTCCTTTATGTTGTTCTTATGTTTTGTTGTAGATCTAGTATTGTTCCTTCTACATTCTTCCAACTCAATAAGAGGTAATTCATAATAAATGTTCTTCTTTGCTTTTCTATTGTTGATCTCTTGCCTTT